>NC_081407.1:184095884-184237884 GCF_030272615.1 Cryptomeria japonica
ATAAATGTGAAAACATGCACAAAACATATCGGACACAAGAAACACCAGAATTTAAATGGAAAACCCAAGAAGGGACAAACCACGGAGAATGATAACTCTCAATATATAAACATTTGTTAAGGTGATTTTTTACAATGGATGTCTCACTATTGGGATGCTCACTATGGAAGGGTTCACTGCACAGAAAGACTCACTGTCGGAGGGCTCACTATCCTCAAGGAGTCTCACTGCACTATCTACACAATCTACACTACTGAAACTTCTTTTGGTATAAATTCACAACACAAAACATCACAACAATTAGATTCTTGTAATCTCACTTGTATTCAACACAAAAAAGCCACACATTAACTCATCTAGATCAAAATCTTATATATGTTGTCTTCAAAAAATATTATCCTCAATGTCAGCCAAGACAAAGATCAAAAAATAGGTCTCCACTAAACATTTCAATGGTGGGAAGGAATAAGAAGTAGACATCATCACAACATTCCTCATCAAACTCATAAACATACTATGCACCTTGCCAAAGCTGGACCTAAAATATTATTCACAAGTTAAACAATTATAGCACAATCTCGACATCTAGACCAAAACCTTGACTTTTGAAACAATCCAAACCCAAGGATAGCACTAAATAATATTAGCAACACAACTTCTGAAAATCTAAGACATCCAAGAAATACAGGAAACCTCCAATCGCTCAAAACCTTTTCATACATATACTGTTGCACAACATACCACATCTGGACCTAATCCAGACCACATGATTTGACATCAATGATAACATATAGCATAATTCTAACAATCTCCCCCTTTGTCATTGATGGCAACATCCATCAACAATAAAATCCATCAAATAAACAACCATTATACTCTCTCCCCTTTTGACAACAATGAAAAAGGCGAGCAAAACTCCACCTATGAAATTCACTCCTACTCCCCTTAAGAGGAAGCACCTAAGCATTACTACATAAAACAATATGCAAGTCGCTCACTGGACTAATGCATGCAAATATGCCCATTAGTTTAAACTGGGAAGGATTGATACCCCTAATTTTTGTCCGAGATTCTCAAAAGTATCTTTGCATAATGCCTTAGTGAATATATCTACAATCTACTCTTTTGTAGGAACATACTCAAGTCTGGCTTCATTGTCCAATACTTTCTCCCTCAAGAAGTGGTACCTGATGGATATACGCTTTCTCCTGGAATTTTGTACCAGATTCTTTGAGATATTTATTGCATTGGTATTATCACACATGATTGAGATAGGGTCTTCAAAATTTACACCAATGTCTTTTAAAGTTTTTTTTAACCATAAGATCTATGTTCAACAAGAATATGTTGCAATGTATTATGCTTTTGTTGTAGATAGAGACATAGAGTCTTTCTTCTTACTCGACCAACCAACCAACTTGGAGCCAAGAAAGAATTCTCCTCCACTTGTAATTTTTCTATCATCAACACTTTTAGCCCAATATACATTTGTATAAGAAGTCAAGGAAAAATATGAGCTCCTAGGATTCCACAAACCAAATTCTTTTGTACCTTTAAGATATCTGAAAAATTCTCTTTACTGCCACAACATGTGATTCTTTTGGTTCTTGTTGAAATTTGGCTTCCAAACATATTTCATACATGATATTCGATTTGGTAATAGTAAAAAATAACAGTCCTCCAATCATTGACCTGTACGAACTTGCATCTTCCTTAGGATATTTATCATCTTTCGTTAACTTAACATTTGGTGGTCATAGGTGTACACACCAGTTTGAAGTTTTTCAACCCAACTTCTTTAACAACTCTTTGATGTATTTAGACTAAGAAATATAAATTCCTTTATCATTTTGATTAACTTGCAGACCAAGAAACAAATTCAACTCACCAATCATGGACATCTCAAATTTTTTCTGCATCTCAATGGGAAAACCTTTGCACATATCTTCATTTCCTCCAAATATTATATCATCAACATATACCACAACAATTAGGATTTTACTTGAATCGGTATTGATTTATAAATTATTGTCAACCGAACCCTTCTGAGATCCTTGATCAATTAGGTACTTGTCTAATCAGTCATACCAAGCTCTAGTGGCTTGTTTCAATCTATACAAAGCCTTTTTTAATCTGCAGACAATGTTTGGATCATCTCTCAACCTAAAAACTTCTAGTTTTTCAATGTAAACTTCTTCTTTCAAGTCTCCATTCAAGAATGTTGATTTTACATCTATCTGATAGACCTTGAAATTCTTGAATGCTGAAAATGCCAAGAACATCCTAATTGCCTCCATCTAAGAAAAAAGGGCTTAAGTTTCATCAAAGTCAATGCCTTCAATCTGAGAATAGACTTTGCAAACCAACCTTTCCTTGTTTATTACAACCTTCCCATCTTCATCCAGATTATTCTCGAATACCTATTTAGTCCCAATCACATTCTTGTCTTCCAGCCCATTGACAAATTCCCATATTGTTTTTTCTCAATCTAATCTAGTTCTTCTTTCATTACCTTCCTCCAATTTTGATCATTACAAGCCTCTTTTTGTTAGGATTCCCAAAGATACTGAGAGGGGGGGTGAATCAGTATCTAACCAGTTAATGGATTTTCTGAACTTATTAAATGAATTGTATTTCAAAATAGTGTACTAGTAAACACAAATTAATGTAGCAAATAAGAGCAATAAGCACAACATAGAAAGCACACCATAACACAATATTTTTAATGAGGAAACCCACTCTGGGAAAAACCTCGGTGGGATTTGTGACCCATAATATTCGCTCACTAGCCAATAAGTGAATATTACTTACAAATGTGGTGCCTACAAATGTAGGAAGGCTCACTGCCTACAGTTCACTTCTCAAATACAAAGGAAGTCTCGCTGACTTATAAAAGTGGATTTTACAAACCCAAAGTGATGTATTGCTACAAAAAGCATTTGCTATGCCAGATTTGGTACCGTTTTAAGCTCATACAACTTCCATAAACCTTATTCCACACTCTGCCTTAATATTCGCATCTACCTATTATATTCCATACATACTTACACAAATGATTTACAAGATTTCATACTTATATGAGTCCTATTACAATTTTCCTTGTTGGCTTTATAGAAATATTTTACAATTAAATACAAAATATAATAAACAGAATCCTGTCGGCTGGGGTGCCAGTAAACATGTTTGCCATTGCCACTATCATTTCCTATGCCTATGTCGGTACCATAGGATTGTAAGGTTTCCATCAATGACAATACCTTCAATCACTTACAATTTCTCATTGGAGTGTGCATTTTCCAGCAATCTCCCCCTTTGGCATTGATGGCAACACTCATGAGAAAAAGCAAAAATTGTATCCAAAAAGTGTTGTCAAAAAAAAATCTTACCAAAACTGTCTACTCCAAAACTATCTTACCAAAACTATCTGCTCCCCCTAAGCAGATGATCTCTTCTTGCATATATTAATTGTGCTCTCTTTACTGCTTTTTCTCATCCTCTACTACTCCCCCTTTGGCATCAATGACAAAGGATGTCATTCAATGTCAATTGAGTGTAGTTCCTGTCTAGATCCCTATAACTGGTGGGTTACAATCTGATACAGATCCGCTAATGCAAAATTTAGGCTATTATAGAACCTCTCACTGTCCTTTAGTGTTGCTTCTATCCTTTGGATTGTATCGATGAGTATGTGTATTTTCTCTTTCAGTGTCTTAAGTCCTAGAACAAGAGTCTTAGAAATCTCTTTTCTCAAAGAGATGAGGATATCTAGTTTAGGACCTAGTTTGCATTTCAGTTCCCTTGCCTTAAACTTTAATCTTTCCTTATCTTTTTCAATTTTTTCAATTTTATCTTCATAGCCGGTAATTTCATGTTCTACTACCAATATGGAGTCTGATGAACCTGTTAAATTATTAGTAAAATTATTGATTTCCTTATGTGCTTTGCTGATCTCTGTATTTATATCCTCTATCAAAATGTTGGTTTTACATGTATCTCTTAACAATTTCTTGATGTCCAAAATTGTCTTCCCTAATGCTGGTAATAATGTATCAATATGTTCCTTACTCTTCTTTACTGCCTCCTCAAAGAATTTTTCCTTCTCTTTATTTATTTTCTCTCTGAAAGTCTCCTCATTGATTTGATCAATTATTAGTAGGTTGCTGGTTATGTACTTAGACAATGTGTCTAATTGGCTTAAATAATCTTTGTTTTCTATGTTACACTTGGGTGCAATCATCTTCAAAATTGGTATGGTTTCATCAATTACCTTATATGCAAGTGCATTGCAATCAATTATTTTCTTAATTGAATCAAGCAATACCTATGTTACATTTGTTGGCCACAATTTTGTCAGTGAAGAACCAGATGATTGATGAACTGCCTTAACGATCTGTAATCTGCTGGTGTGAGGAACCTCTTTGCTTGTGGTGACCTCTGGTAGGTTACTTTGAGTCTGCATTTCTACTAGCAAGGGTTTATGTTTCTCAGCTGATGTCGGTGGCACAGTCTCTATCTGAACCTTTACCTCATCCTTCTTCTCATCTAATTTCTCAGTGTGTACCTCAATTTGTTTCTCAGAGCTTTCCCCTGTCGATTTCTCTGTTTGTGACACTGGGTTTTCTACCTATTTCTCTGTGTTTACCTCTGAATTGTCTATAGTCAGTATCTCAATGGATTTGTCAGTGCTATCAGTTGTCGGTTGCTCAATGTGTACATCAGTCTTTCCAGTGGCCAAGGGATCAGTTGACTGTTCAGTTTGTTGCTCAGCCCCAATTTCAATATTGCCAACTATGTCCTCAATATTTGTCTCAACTAGAATGTCTTTTACCAGTGGCTCAGTTGCCACATTTCTCTTCTCACTTGTCTCCTTATCAACCACAATGTTGACTTCATGTGTGTCAATATTCATTGTATACAACACCTCTAAATTAGGATTTGTATCCTCGTGTGTTGTCTCCATACTCTCTGTTCCTAGTGGTGTATCAACAATTTGTGCTAGTGGAGTATCAGAAGAAGGTGGGGGAAAATTATCTGTTATCTTTATGCTCGGAGGTCCACCTACCTTACTTTTACCTTTATCTTTCTCCTTTTGGTAGACTTTGAAAGTCTTTGGTCGTTTAAGATCTTCTTTTTTTTCCTTCTCAATAAAGAATATATTCCACTTGTCTGTTGTTTCTTCTGATATCTCATTAACTCTACCAACCATTAATGCTACATGCCGGTGACCGGTTGAAAATACTATCTGGTTTGCCTTACTTATTAGTTCATCAGTCTCTTTTGTTGAATTCATTGGGTGAACTGCAAGTAGTTTTTCTATCTTCATATTTTTATCTAGTTCAACAATTGCTACTCTTCTTACTTCTAACCTTCTATACAAGTCATTGGGTAAATCATCTACAACCTCAATAAAAAAATTCTTGTAGATATCCAAGTGTAGGATAACACTGTTTTCTATGCTTTCTTTTTCCTCATTTGAAAATGTGTTATCAACTTGCTAATGTTTGATAGGTTACCATATTTAGTTATTTCATGTAGAATATTGTCAAGTGGAGGGACAACTTGTTTTTCTTTCTTCTTCCTTGGAGTCATATTCTTTGCCTGAGGCCTAACTGCCTATTGTTTCTATCTTGTTCTCTTGGGTGTAGGAGAGGGTACTGGTGAGGGTCTTCTTTTTCTTTCTACCCTTTTAAACTCTACCGGTATTTCACTGTCAGAGGAGGTAGCAACTGGTGAAAGATGTGTTTCCAGTTGTAATCCTTCCAAGTCATTCTCCTTAATACCAGTTTTGTTCAATATGTCTTCCTTGATTTCTTTTGCTTGCCTTGTTCCTTTTCTAGCTATTTGTTCAGTTTTCTTTATTCTTTTCTGTTATTGAATTTTTCTTTCAATTGTTTCCGCATTTCAAAATACTTTTTCTATTGGTTCTTTGGGGGCTTCTAGAAGTTCTTTTGCATAAATTTCTATTATGTTCTCATCTGTCTCATATCTCATTTCTCTAACCCAAACTGTCCTTGGGATCATTGCCTCCATCTAGATTTTATTTTTCTTTATCACAAAGCATATCTCCTTTTGATACTTATCCACTATATCTTGAGATAGCCTTATCCTGGTTTTCATCCTAGCCTTTAGTGCCTGAAAATGTTCATTTATGTTCTTCTATCATCTCCCATGTTTTTTAGAATGTCCAGAAGTTGTTTTCCTACCGGTATGTCAAATCCAAAATCCTTTTTACCTATACCAAGAACTTCCTTGGTGATATATAGCAATAAGCATACAAGTAAGTTTCCAAATCTGAACGTCCCTTTCTTGTCCCCTTTGATTTTCTTCAGATTGTCTATTAGCTCATCTTTTAACCATTAACATATGTCAATCTTTGCATTGTTGTTTACCATGTCATAAGCACTTTTGATACATAAGCTAGAAATGGAGTTTAATCTATTGGCATGTGTAGCCTTGTATCCAAGAATCATGCTAATGAATCTTACATTGATATCCTTTACATCATTTACTCTCAAGGATCTCTTATCATAGGTTACACCGGTTAGAGTCATTACAGTGTCATTTGGAACCTTTTTAGTTTTGTCAGGCCTGCTACCGGTGGAAGGTAAGCTTGTCACTGCCCTAATTGCCTCTTTTGTTATCTTGTGAATGGAATCTAACCAAAAGAACTCCCCATGTACTATGCTTAACACAATCCTTATAACATCCTTTGGAAAATCAGGGATACTAAGAATCTCCACAAAACCTAGGGTTTCAATTATCTTATGTTTCGGTTTCACATTTCCATTTTCATCACATATTACTATCCTATACATGTTCATTATCTCTTCAGCTCCTAGTTCTTCGATATCACAATGTATGTAAATTCTAGGATCCTCAGCATATACAACTCCTTTGGGTATTTTTGAAAATGCTCCTAGGGTATCATCTTTCTTCGCAATTTTGGGAATAATTTTAAATACGAGTCTAGGGTGCTTAACAACTTCAATTACAATAGGGTTTGCAATGAATTCAGGTGCAAAGGAGGAAGCCATTGTATAAATACATTAATTTGCCTTTAGGTAAGAATTCTTGAATGATTTTCTTCACTTCTCGCTGTGGATGCCTTCGCTCGGGTTTTTTGCACTCTAAGGAAGTTTGAATGCTCGGTGAATGAAAAAGAGCCAAAACACTTACTTTATAATGTCATTTCCTTCAACTACCACATTAAATGCATGTCGGTTAAGTGAAACTTAACACATCTATCGGTAAAGAAGTAATTCAACTTATCACCATCAACTGAGGGTAAATTAGCATGTTTTTCAATTTTTTTCCATACCCCTGAAAGGTTTCTCTTAAGTTAGATGAAAAATCTCCTGTCAGTGGAGTCATACTTTGTTCTACTGGTGAAAGAATAGCTTCATTAACATTTTGATCTGAATTTCTAATCCATTGTTTTGAGAATTCTTGTTTTACCTCTTCAACCTTCTCTTTACCTTTCAAACTAGGTCCTTCATTATTTGTCGGTGATACCTTACTTCTACAAAATTTTGCAATATGTCCAACCTTGTTACAAGCATAACAAGTCACATTGTTTTTCAAAATAGCTTTTCCATATCCTATGTCGGTATGTGTTCTTCATTGATTAGATAAGTGTCCAAATATTCCACAAACATAACATCTTACATTCATTCTACAATTTTCTGAATTATGACCAACTTTGTTGCATTTAGAACATTGACTAGTGGGTGCATTGGTGTTTTGATAATTTCTAGGTCTACATTGATTTTCTCTATGACCATACTTGTTATAGTTAAAGCATTTTGCACTGACTTTGTAAGCATTAGCTTGTCTTACCGGTTTACTGTGATCATGATTGTTTGCAGTACTAGAGCTTTCACCAACTTCAAAGCCCAGACCATTAGTATCTCCATTAGGTTTTTAATTTTTCAGCATGTCATCAAGTTCTTCTGAACTTTTCTTGAATTTATCCTTGTGTTGATTTCCAGTAGCCTACTCATTTTCTAAGAAATCTTTTTGTCTCATGAGTTCAGTTTTATCATGCTCCAAGTGAATTATATCCATCTTCAACATATGATTTTCATGATTGAGTCTTAGATTTTTATTTCCAACATCATTGATTCTCCTAGTCAAGTCATCTTCATTCTTCTTTCAGTCTTCAATGTCTTTATAAAACCTCATAGTCATATCTTGCATCTCATTCGTCAAGGCCATGTTTTCCTACTTCATCTTGCTTACAAGATCATTAAGAGTTTCTTTTTCATCATCATCGCTCTATATCTTTTCATGAAGTTTTCTTCTTTTGTTCCTAGCAATAGTGAGATTTTCTTGAAGTCCTTGAATGATTTCCTGTCCAGCCTTTAGATCATCTTCAAGTTTCATATTCTTCAACTTTTTTGCATCATAATCTACAAGAGTTATTTCCAATTGCTTTCTCAGGTTTTCCATCTCTACCAGTGTCAAAATCTTCCTCAAGTTGTTAGGCTTTTTAAAATAGAGGACCAGGCTCTGATACCAATTGTTAGGATTCCCAAAGATACTGAGAGGGGTGGGTGAATCAATATCTAACTAGCTAATGGATTTTCTGAACTTATTAAATGAATTGTATTTCAAAACAGTGTATCGGTAAACAAGAATTAATGCAAAAAATAAGAGCAATAAACACACCATAGAAAGCACACCATAACACAATACTTTTAATGACCCGGTGTGGGAAAAACCTCGATGGGATTTGTGACCCACAATATTCATTCACAGGCCAATAAGTGAATATTACTTCAAATGTGGTGCCTGCACATGCAGGAAGGCTTACTGCCTAGAGCTTAACCCAAAGTGATGTACTACTACAAAAAGCATCTTCTATGCTAGATTTAGTACCGATTTAAGCTCATGCAACTTCCATAAACCTTATTCCACACTCTACCTTAATATTCACATCTGCCTATTATGTTCCATACATACTTACACAAATGATTTACAAGATCTCATACTTATATGAGTCCTATTACAATTTGCCTTGTCAGCTTTACAAATAGATTTTACAGTTAAATACAAACTATAATAAACAAAATCATGTTGGCTGGGGTGCCAGTAAACATCGTTGCCACTACCGTTGTCACTGCTTGTGCCTGTGTCGGTGTCTATTGGTGTCATAGGATTGTAAGGTTGCCATCAATGGGGAAAACTTCAATCACCTACAATTTTTCATTGGACTGTGCATTTGCCATCACTTTTACTGTATTTGGCTCAGTTTCAAATAGTAAGCATAAAAATACTTGTTCTTGAGCTTCTTTGCTTCTTGAAAGATCCTTTCCTCTTATCTCCAATAATAATAATCTTCTAAATGATACCTCTAAACATACCTTGGAGTCTTGGATGTAGATGTAAAAGCATCTTGAACATTCTTCTCTTCACTTATATTTTTTTCTTCCTTTTTCTTTTCTCCAGACTTATCTGATTCATATCCTACTGCTATTTCTAAGTCTTTTGAAGTACTTTTACCAACTCTCACATTTGCACTTTCAATAATCTTGTTTAGCCTCTTGTTGTAACACTAGTATGCCTTTCTCTTTGTTAAATAACCCAAGAATATGCCTTCATCTTCTCTATTGTCAAACTTTCCAAGATTGTCCTCATCTCTCTGGATATAGCACTTTCTTCCAAATACCTTGAAATATTTTATTGTTAGAGTTATATCGTACCAAAGTTCATAAGATGTCTTCCCATATTTCTTCTAGTATATTATTTTTTTAAGAGTGTATGTTGCTGTATGAATTACTTCTCTCTAGTAAACTTCCAATAATTTTGCTCCTTTTATCACAGTTTTGGCTTCCTCATATATAGTTCAATTCATCCTTTCCACTACACCATTCAAGTGTGGTGTTTAGGGGACAGGTAACTATCTTTTGATACCATGTTTCTCACAAAAGTCATTGAACTCATCATAGATAAATTCTCCACCTCTATCAGACCTTAAACACTTGACTTTTTTGTCAACCTTATTCTCAACTTTTGCCTTGAATATCTTGAACTTTTCTAATGCCTCATACTTCTCTATTAAAAATGCAACCTGTCATTCTAGAATAATCATCAATTAGTAACTTTGAATACCTCTCATCTTGCAAGCTCCTTGTTCTGGTCGAACCACATAGATCGATGTTTACCAAATCCAGTAATCTGGTGGATGAGTACTCCTTTCCTCTAAATGTGCTTTTAGTTTTCTTTCCCACTTGACATTCCCTACAAATATTGTTCTCTAGTTTAGTCAATCTTGGTAAATCTCTCACGGAACTCCTTGAGCTAATCTGCACTAGGTTGTCAAAGTTGATATGACACATCCTTCGGAGCCATAGCCAACTATAATCAAGTTGAGATACCAATCAGTGTCTTGTAGGTCCTTCCAACTGATACATATTTCCATTTTTCCTTCTTTCAATTGCAATAACTATTCTGAACTCCTTCTGGATCTCACATCCGTTATCCTAAAAAACAACATTATATCCATTTTCACACATATTTCCAACATTGAAAATATTATGATGCAAAATTTTCACATAGTAAACATTGTCAGTGTTATGTTTTCCATCAAAAGTAATTGAACTAATTCCAACAATTTGTGTTATCTGGTCATCTTCAAACCTAACAAAACCTCCATCATACTTTTCTAGCTTTATTAACTTACTCTTATCACCAGTCATATGATTTGAACATCTGCTATCTATTACCCATTTATTCTCATCTCTTTTAGAATGAAATGAATTAGCAACATTCTTAGAAATATTGAACTTAGAAACATCCTTCTCTACCAGAAACAAATAATCACCTTATTCATATTTTCACTCATCATCTAAGATACTAGCATCATCCTTAACATAATAATATTTCTTATTTAACTTTCCCTTGTTTTCCCTAAACTTTTGTCTAGCTCCCTTTACTAGACATCTAGTAGATAGATGACCAGTCTTTTTATATCCAAAAGATTTAAAGGGTAACATACCTTTGTACTTGTTGGTTCTTTTCTTTAATTTCCTCACAAAATTTTCTTCCATCTCATCTGGGCTCTCATCCTCATTTGAACCATCTTCAAATTGTCTTTGTCCGTTCCAAATTCTCTTACTTCAAATGCATTTAGGGTATGAAACAACTGCTCTCTACTGAGATCTAATCACTATAGCTTATCAGTAAAGTCATCAATATTTTGTCAATAACATCTTCATCAATAAAAATTCCTCTGAGTTCCCTAATTTCAATCATAGTGCTAGCAACCTTCTCAA
Organism: Cryptomeria japonica; assembly: GCF_030272615.1. Classification (NCBI taxonomy): domain Eukaryota; kingdom Viridiplantae; phylum Streptophyta; class Pinopsida; order Cupressales; family Cupressaceae; genus Cryptomeria; species Cryptomeria japonica. The sequence goes on from NC_081407.1 coordinate 184,107,158, forward strand.
AATAGCTTACGATGTATTCTCCTTCTTCCATATTCAGGTTTTCATATCTTCACTTAGTTGTTAGCCTCTTTGTCAACTTAAATTTCTGTTAGGACCCGGAGGCAACTAAGAGGGGGGGGGGGGGGGGAGGGTGAATCAATTGTCAGTTAATTTCAACCCAAATATAACTTAATCAAATTTGATACTTAATATTGGTAAACCAAACTTAATGTCAGTTAACAGATTAACAATTAATATCAATACGGTTGAAACTTCATGCATAAATCAGAAAGAGAAACATCATCCACAACCCAGAGATTTGTACGTGGAAACCCTGTAAGGGGAAAAACCACAGTGGGAAACCTTACCCACAATCAGATGATACTACTACAGATAGTATGTGTATACAAATGGGGTCTACACATGCAAAAAGGCCAACCGCCTAGTGCTCACTGCTCAATCACAAAATAGTAGTCACACTGACTACAATTGGATGATTAAATCCAATGATAATGTACTGCTCAAAGTAGGATCTCCAATGTTGGATTCAATACCAGTTAAGCTCTGATAATCACCTTCAAACCTTCCTTGAACCTTCTCAATGGTCTGCTCATATGATCTTCAATATTCGCACATATGATGTTATAATACCATAACCATATACCATCTCTCTATTCTATATCTTCCTTACTTACATCATCTTACAAATGAGATCTTACATATATACCAAAACCTAAGACCAAATGTGTAGGTCGGCTAATTTAGAATATTACAATTAAATTAATTATAGATAAGTCAAGATGTGATGCATCATGTTGGCTTGATATAATTACAACAATATCCAATTGATTAAATCATCTCCATAACGTGTCGTACTGATCTGGAATAGATAATGCATGTCGGTCCATAACCTAGACCAATTTATCGATAACAACAAATATGACAACCCGATTAGACCAATAACCAGAATATCAAATCAAGTGTCAAAACCATGTCTTTGACATAACCAAGTGATCTTTAGATGATAACAAGTCATCCTCAGTATCGGTGAACAATATACCAGTGACAGTGCATAAGTCACTGAACTTACCGATGAACATAATGTGTCAGTTCAAGATAACCAAAGATCTCTAGAAGGATAAGTGTTGATAAGTGTTGACATCAATGACAAAACCAATGCAACACATTTCCCTTTTTTCAATCGCATATCAATCTCACAAATGAGATCTTACATTTATACCATAACCTAAGACCAATTGAATAGGTTAGCTCACCAAGAGATATTACAATAAAATCAATTACAAATAAATCAATATTTGGTGCATGATGTCAGCTCAATGAATTTACAATAATAACAAACCATCTCCATATCATGTCGTGCTGATCTAGAATACATATGACTGTCGGTGCGTATCCTAGACCTATTTGCCGGTAACAGCAAATATGCAAACCTAAATAAGCAAATAGCCAAGTCACCAAAACCAAGTGATCGAATAATGTCTTCGCCATAACCAAGTAGTCTCCAAGTCATTCCAAGTGCTAGTGAACAATATAATCTATTGGTGAACCAAATACCAGTGACTATGCATAAGTCTCTGACCTGTCGGTGAACATAACCAAAATCTCCAAGTGCTGATAAGTGTGGAAAAGTGATGAAAAGTGTTGACATCAATGGAAAAACCTTTAATCACCTTAAATTTCTCATTGGAGTGTGCATTTTCCAACAATCTCCCCATTTGGCATTGATGGCAACACTCATGAGAAAAAGCCAAAATTGGTTTTAAAAAGTGTTGTCCAAAAGTCTTACCAAAACTGTGTGCTCCCCCTGAGGAGATGATCTCTTATGTCATATCCTTAGTCCTTTTTCTCATCCTCTACTACTCCCCCTTTGACATCAATGACAAAGGCTATCATTTAATGTCAATTGAGTATAGTTCTAGTCTGGATCCCTGTAACCGGTTGGTTACAATCTGATACAGATCTACTAATGCAAAATTTAGGCTATTATAGAACCTCTCACTATCCTTTAGTGTTGCTTCTATTCTTTGGATTGTACTAGTGAGTATGTGCATTTTCTCTTCCTGTGTCTTAATTCCTAGAACAAGAGCCTCAGAAATCTCTTTTCTCAAAGAGATGAGGATATCTCATTTAGGACCTAGTCTGCATTTCAGTTCCTTTGCTTTAAACTTTAATCTCTCCTTATCTTTTTCAAGTTTTTCAGTTTTATCTTCATAGTCGGTAATTTCCTATTCTACTACCGATATGGTGTCTAATGAACCTATTAAATTATCAGCAAAATTATTGATTTCCTTCTGTGCTTTGCTGATCTCTATATCTATATCCTCTATCAAAATGTTTGTCTTACATGTATCTCTGTACGATTTCTTGAAGTCCAAAATTGTCTTTCCTAGTGTCGGTAATAATGTATCAATATGTTCCTTACTCTTCTTCACTATCTCCTCAAATAATTTTTCCTTCTCTTTATTTATTTTCTCCCTAAAAGTTTCCTCATTGATCTGATCAATTGTTAGTAGATTGCCAGTTATATACTTAGACAATATGTCTAATTGGTTTAAAGATTCTTTGTTTTCTATGTTACACTTGGGTGCAATCATCTTCAAAATTAGTATGGTGTCATCAATTGCCTTATATGCAAGTGCATTGCAATTAGTTATTTTCTTAATTGAATCAAGAAATACCTCGGTTACATTGCTTGGCCGGAATTCTATCAGTGAAGAACCAGATGATTGACCAATTGTCTTAACAATCTATAATCTATCGGTGTGACGAACCTCTTTGTTAGGATTCTCAAAGATACTGAGAGGTGGGGGGGGGGGGGGGGGTGAATCATTATCTGATCAGTATGTATATTTACTTGATTTATAACATGAAAAGCAATTCAAAAATATGTATGGTTAAACTAAAAATAATGCAGTAAAGAAGAATAATAACCTTGATGGGATTTGTGACCCACAATATTTACTTACTGGCAAATAAGAGAATATTATTGTTTACAATAGGGGGCCTGCACATGTAGGAAGGCCAAGTGCCTAGAGCTCACTGCTCGGTTACAAAGGAAGACATACTAACTTAAAAAATTGGATTATACAAATCCAATGTCTTGTACTACTTCAGATCAACATCTACTATGCCAAATTCAATACTGGTTTAAGCTTTGCAATATACATAAACCCTTATCCAATATCTACCTTATTGTACACACATTAGGTCTGCATTCATCCTTCCATCTATCACTCTCTAAATGATCTACAATGATCTCATACTTATATGATTCATGTTACAATCCGCCAAGGCGACTTACAAAAGATTTAATAATTAAATACATTATACATTTAAACAAAATTCTTGTCGGCTAGGGTGTCGGTAATCTTCCTTTTGGTGTTGGTGATCTGTATGTCAGTGTAGAGTCTACCGTGCTAGTGCCTATGTCTGCCTGCTGGTATCACATGATTGTAAGGTTGCCATCAATGAAAATACCTTCAATCACCTACAGTTTCTCATTAGAGTGTGCATTTGCCAACAATCTCCCTCTTTGGCATTGATGGCAACACTGATGAGAAAAATCAAAACTATATAACAAAAAATGATGTCCAAAAAGAATTTGCCAAAGTATCTTACCAAAATTGTATGTATGCTCCCCCTGAGCTAATGATGTCATATTCTGATCATTTTTCTCATCTCACTACTCCCCCTTTGACATCAAGGAAAAAGGTTGTCATTCGGTATCAGTGTAGTGTGGTTCTTGCCTAGATTCTTGTAACTGGTTGGTTACAATCTAGAAAAGATCTGCCAAAACCAAATTTAAAATATCGTTGAATCTTTTTCTCTCTGTTAATGCCACTTGTGTTCTCTGAACTATACCGATGAGTATGTACATTTTCTCTTCTGGTGTCTTAAGTCTACGGACCAGAGCCTCAAAAATTTCTTTTCTCAAAGAAATGAGGTAATCTAGTTTAGGACCAAGTTTGCATTTTAAGTTTTGTGCCTTAATCTTTATCTTTCCTTTATCATTTTCTATCTTCTCAATTTTCTCTTCAAGATCTGCAATGTGCTTTTCAATTTCCAAAAATGAGTCTGATGATCCTATTAAGTTATCGGCAATATTGTTGATTTCATCTTGTGCTTTTCTGATCTCTGACTCTATGTCTTCTGTCAAAATGTTAGTTTTACATGTATCTCTGTATAGTTTCTTGAAATCCAAAATTGTTTCCCCTAGTGCCGGTAATAAGGAGTCCATTTTCTCCTTATTCTTCTTTACAATTTCCTCAAAGAATTTTTCTTTCTCCTTATTCATCCTCTCTTTAAATGTGTCTTCATTGATTTGATCAACTGTCAAAATGTTACCAGTTAAGAATTTAGACAATGTGTCTAGTTGACCTAAAGAATCTTTATTATCCACAATGCACTTGGGTGCTATTAATTTAAGAATAGGAATTGTGTCATCAATAGCCTTATAGGATTGTGCATTATACTCTATGATTTTCTTTATAGAATCCAATAATACTTCTGTTACATTTGTTGGTCTGACCTCTGTCATTGAAGTACCAGAAGTGTGCCCAACTATTTTTACAATTTCCATGTTGCCAGTTGTGGTAATAACTTTGCTTTCCTCTCTCTAAGGAGGATCTATTTGAGTATGCATTTCTATTAGCAAAGGTTTAGGCTTTTCACCTTTTTCTAGTGGCATTGTCTTGGTCTGAACCTATGTTTGAACCTTTTTTTGTTCCGGTTTCTCCATCTGTGTCTTAGAAGGTTTCTCCATCTGTGTCTCAAAAGGTGTCTCTGAGCTCTCAACTACCGGTTTCTCAGATGTAGTCTATGTATGTACTTACAGTTTCTTTGTATTTACCTCTGATTTTTCAGTATCATTTACTAGTGCTTCAGATGCTTTCTCAGTGGTGTCCTTTGTTAGTTTCTCTGTATCTTTAGGTTTTTTAGTGCTTATATTTATAGTCTCACTAACTCCAACCTCAACATCTACAGTTGGTGGCTTAGTAGCCACATCTTCCTTCTTATCCTCAGTGGTCTCTTTATCTACCACAATATTCACCTCTCGAGTGTCTATATTCATAGTATATAATATCGCAGACTCAAGATTTTTATCCTCCTGAAGAGTCTCCATACTCTCTATAGCCGGTTGATTGTCAGTGGTTTCTACCAGTGGAGTATCATAAAGAGGTGGGGGTAATTCATTAGTTATCTTAAGGTTTAGAGGTCCACCTACCTTACCTTTCCCCTTATCTCTTTCCTTTTGATATACTTTGATAGTCTTGGATCTTTTGAGTTCTTCCTATTCCTCTTTTACAACAAATAATATATCCCATTGATCCACAATCTCTTCTGAAATTTCATTTACTCTTCCTGCCATCAATGCTACATGCCAGTGAGCGGTTGAAAATATTGTCCGGTTGGTCTCACTGATTAATTTGTCTATCTCATCAGGTAAGTTTACTGGATGCACTGTAAGTAATTTTTCAATTTTTATCTTCTTATCTAGCTCAACAATAGCTACCCTTCTAGCTTCAAGTCTTTTGTAGAGATCAGTGGGTATTTCATCAACAATTTCCATCAAACATTTCTTGTATATATCCAAGTGTAAAATTACACTATTTTCTATGCTTTCTTTGTCATCAGTGGAAAGTGTGTTATACAATTTGCTAAGGTTTTTCAACTTTCCATCCTCTATTATTTCACTAAGGAGTTTATCCAGTGGAGAAATGTCTTCTTTTACCTTTTTCTTCTTTGGAGTTAACTTCTTAACTGGAGGCCTCACTGCCTGTTGCTTTTGTCTTGTTCTCCTAGGTGTAGTTGAGGGTGTCGATGAGGGTTTTGTTTTCCTTTCTACCCTTTTAAAGACCGCGAGTATATCACTCTTAGAGGAAGTTGCAACCAAAGAAATATGTGTTTTCAGTTGAAGTCCTTCCAACTCACTTTCTTTGATACCAGTTTGCTTCAATACATCTTCCTTAATTTCTTTTGCTTGTCTGGTGTCTTTCCTTACTATTTGTTCAACTTTCTTAACTCTTTTCCTAGACTAAATTCAACTTTCAATTGTTTCTACATTGCCAAAGACTTTTTCAGAGGGTTCCTTTGGTGCTTCAAGGAGGGATTTTGCATAAGTTTCAATGATGTTATCATTTGTTTTATATCCCATTTCAGTTATCTAGATAGTTCTAGGGACAACTGGCTCCATCTAGATTTCATCTTTCTTGATAACAAGACATATTTCCTTTTTATATTTATCCACAATTGCCTGAGACAGCCTTATTCTTGTCTTCATTCGAGCCTTTAGTGCTTGAAAATGTTCATTTATATTTTTCTCTCTGTTTTCCCCCATGTTGTTTAATAAATCCAATAGTTGCTTTCCTACTGGTATATCAAAGCCAAAATCTCTCCTACCAATACCGAGTTCTTGCTTATTAATGTACATACAAGTAAATTTCCAAATCTAAAAGTTCCTTTCTTATCTCCTTTGATCTTTTTCAGATTGTCTATCAATTCATCTTTGAGCCATTCACACACATCTATTCTAGCATTATCATTAACCATGTCATATGCACTTTTAATACATAGGCTAGATACCGAGTTTAACCTATTTGCATGTGTAGCTTTGTAGCCTAAAATAATACCGACAAATCTGACATTGATGTCCTTTACATCATTTACCCTTAGAGACATTTTGTCAAATGTTGTGTTGGTTAGGTCTATCACTGTGTCATTTGAGACCCTTTTAGCTCCATCAGGTCTACTACCGGTGGAAGGTAACCCTGTTACTGCCTTAATGGATTCTTTGGTGATCTTATGAATTGAATCCAACCAAAATAATTCACCATGAACTTTGCTTAGGACTATTCTTATCACATCTTCAAGAAAATTAGGAATGCTAAGAATATCCTCAAAACCTAGGGTTTCTACTACCTTGTGTTCTGGTTTGAAATTGCCATTTTCATCACAAATCATAGTCTTATACATGTTCTTGATTTCATCATCTCCTAGTTCCTCTATATGACAATGTATGTATATTCTAGGATCTTCATCATATACTACTCCCTTAGGTATTTTTGAAAATGCACCTATGGTATCATCCTTCTTCACAATTTAGGGAACAAGCTTGAATATGGGTCTAGGGTGCTTGATAACTTCAATCATAGTGGGATTTGTAATAAATTCAGGTGTGGATGAGAAAGCCATAGTTATAAATACCTCAATCTACTTTAGGGATGATTGTTTGGATGAACTGCTTCACTTTTTCGCTAAGAATGCCTTCGCTCGGGAATTTTGCTCTCTCAGAGATTTGAAAGCATGGTGAATGGAAAAAAGAGCCAAAACACTTGCTTTATAATGTTATTTTTTTCAACTACTACATTTAATGCTTGCCGATTAAGTCACAACTTAGCTCATCTGTCGATAAAGAAGTAATTCAACTTCTCACCATCAATCGAGGATATATTAGCATGTTTCTTATTTTGTTACTAAACCCCCAAAAGGATTTTCCTTTAGTTAGATGAAGAGTCTCCTGCTGGTGGACTGTTACTCTGTTCTACTGGTGGAGGAGTATTCCCATCAACATTCTGATTTGACTTTCTGATCCATTACTTTGAGAATTCTTGCTTGACCTTTTCAACCTTTTATTTACCTTTCAAGCTGGGTTATTTTTTATTTGCTGGTGAAGTCTTGCTTTTACAAAAAATTTCAATATGTCCAATCTTGTTACAATCATAGCAAGTCACATTGTTTTTATGAATAGCTTTCCCATATCCTATGCCAGTTTGTGTTCTACATTGATTAGATAGATGTCCAAATCTTCCACAAACATAACATCTTACATTCATTCTGCAATTTTCTAAATTATGACCAACTTTGTTGCACTTAGAACATTAACCGGTGGGTGCATTAGTGTTCTAATAATTTCTAGATCTACATTGATTTTCTCTATGACCATACTTGTTATAGTTAAATAATTTTCCATTAAATTTGTAAGCATTAGGTTGTCTTACCGGTTTTCTATGATTATGATTATTTGTAGTACCAGAGCTCTCACCAACTTCAAAGCCAAGGCCATTAGCATCACCATTTGGTTTCTCATTCTTCAACATGTCATCAAGTTCTTTTGAACTTTTCTTGAATTTTTCTTTGTGTTGATTTGTAGTAGCCAGTTCACTCTCCAAGATTCCTTTCTTTCTCATGAGTTCAGTTCTATCATTTTGTGTATGCATCAAATCTATCTTTAACATATCATTTTCATGACTAAGTCTTGTGTTTTCATTTGCAGCATCATTTAGTCTTCTAACCAAGTCCTCTTCATTCTTCTTCTGATTGTCAGTTTCTTTACAAAATCTCATAGTCATATCTTGCATCTCATTCTTCATTGTATTATTTTCATGTCTCAGCTTGTTTACTAGATCATTAAGTGCTTCCTTTTCATCTTCATCATTCTGCATATTTTCTCAAAGTTCTCTTCTCTTATTTCTTGCTATACTGAAATTTTCTTGAAGTGCTTGAATGATATCCTATGCAGTCTTCAGATCATCTTCAAGTTTGATATTCTTCACCTTTTCTACATCATAGTCTGAACGAGTTGTTTCCAATTGCTTTCTCAAGTTTTCCATCTCTACTGGTGTCAAAATCTTCCTCAAGCTATTAGGCTTTTGAAAATAGAGGACCAAGCTCTGATACCAATTTTTAGGATTCTCAAATATACTAAGAGGGGGGTGTGAATCAATATCTGACCAGTATGTATATTTACTTGATTTATAACATGAAAAGCAATTCGAAACTATATACCAGTAAACTAAAAATAATGCAGTAAAGAAGAATAATAACCAAAGCATAAGAGACATACCATAACATAGTATTTTTATTGAGGAAACTCGGTGTGGGAAAAACCTCGGTGGGATTTGTGACCCACAATATTCACTTACTGGCCAATAAGAGAATATTACTATTTACAATAGGGGCCTACACATGCAAGAAGGCCAAGTATCTAGAGCTCACTACTCAGTTACAAAAGAAGTCACATTGACTTACAATATTGGATTATACAAATCTAATGCCTTGTACTACTTCAGAACAACATCTACTATGCTAGATTTAGTACTAGTTTAAGCTCTACAATATACATAAACCCTTATCCAATATCTGTCTTACTATTTGCACATTAGGTCTGCATTCATCCTTCCATCTATCACTCTCTAAATGATCTAAAATAATCTCATACTTATATGAGTCATGTTACAATTTGCCAAGTTGGCTTACAAAAGATTTTACAATTAAATACATTATACATTTAAACAAAATTCTTGTCGGCCAGGGTGTTAGTAATCTTCCTTTTGGTATCGGTGATCTATATGTCGGTGTAGAGTATGTCAGTGTTGGTGCCTATGTCTACCTACTATTATCACATGATTGTAAGGTTGCCATCGATAATACCTTCAATCACCTACAATTTCTCATTAGAGTGTGCATTTTCCAAAACGTTTTGCTTATGGTGACCTTTGGTAAGTCAGTTTGAGTTTGTACTTCTACTAACAAGGGTTCAGGTTTCTCAACTGATGTCGGTGTAACTAGATCACCATTTTGTACTAGTGTATTCACAGTAGTTTCATTTGTGATTATCTCTATTCCCGGTTTAGAGTCTGTATACCTTGAATTTCCTCTAAGTTGTTCATCAATCTTCACATTTGCACTCTCAACAATTTTCTGCAATCTCTTGTTAAAACATCTATATGCCTTGCTCTTAGATGAATAACCAAGAAATATTCCTTCATCACTTCTAGGATCAAATTTTCTAATATACTCATCTCTTCTAATATAGTATTTACTTCCAAATATTCTGAAATATTTAAGAGTAGTAGTATTACCAAACCATAGTTCATGTGGGGTCTTACCAGTTTCCCCTCTGATGTGAACACTATTGAATGTATAAATAACTGTATTGACCATTTCTCTCCACTATATATGAGGTATATTTTCTTTTGATATCATACTTCTGGCTGCATCCAAGATATTTTTGTTTTTCCTTTCCACAACTCCATTCTGTTGGAGTGTCCGGGGTGCTGATAACTATCTTTTGATCCTATTCACTTCATGAAATGTATTAAATTCCTTGGATGTGAATTCACCTCCTTGATCTGATCTCAAACATTTTATTTTCTTGTCGGTTTCATTTTCTACCATTGCCTTGAATAGTTTGAATTTCCCAAATGCTTCAGATTTCTCCCTGAGAAAAGTAACCCAACACATTCTAGAATAGTCATCAATGATTATCATAAAATACCTATCTCCTTGTATACTTCTAGTTCTTGTTGAACCACATAAATCAATATGAATTAAATCAAAAATGTTCTTAGACTTTTTTGCAATACTCTTGAAAGTTTCACTAACTTGCTTTCCAAATTGACATTCCTTACATACCGGATTGTGAGGTTTAACAATCTTAGGTAAATCTCTTACCGCCTTAGTAGTACTGATTTTTACTATGCAATCAAAATTTACATGACAAATTCTCTTATGCCATAACCAACTTTCATCAATATGTGCAAACAAACATGCTTTCTCATTGTTGTTCAAATGAAAGATATTACCTCTAGTGTAATTACCAGTTGCAATTACCAAACCAGTTCTGTTTAAGATTTTGCATTTACCATTCTTGAATTGTAACTAAAATCCTTTCTCAACTAATTGACCAACACTTAAAATATTATGCTTCAAACCTTCAACATAGTAAACATATCAGTATTGTTCTTACCATCAAAAGATATAGTGCCTTTTCCTTTGACCAAACAAGATTTATCATCTCCAAATCTTACTAGACCTCCATTGTATTCTTGAAAGGTTAAGAATTTACTCTTATCTCTAGTAATATGATGTGAACATCCTGAGTCAATAATCCATTCATCTGTATCTTCAACTTTAGCTACCAGGGCCTCCCCTACTAGTTGAACAATAGGTGCCGATTGATCTTTCATTATAGCAACAAAAGCCCATCCATTGTCTGTCGGATCCTCATCAGAATCATCAATAACTCCTTCATCAGCATAATAAGAAGATTTGTCTATATTCTTCTTAAACTTGTATTTCTTGTAGTTAGGGTTAGGCTTATATGTTCTTTTAGCTTCTTCTCTTAGTCTTGCATGTCTTTCAGGACATCTAGAAGCCATATGACCTATCTTATTACAGTTAAAATATTTAAAGGGTTCTTTACCTTCATACTTACTTCCAATTGGACCTTTAGGCATTTTCCTTGCAAATAGTGCTTCAATTGCTTCAAGTTCTTCAGGTTCTTCATTTTCTCTCCTACTTTCTTCAAGCTCTCTTGCATAGAAGGCTTCCAATCAGACTTATCAGATGATGATGATGACGATGATGATGCAATAACAAGTCTAAATTCCTCAAGCTCAAAAGTTGAAAGTTTTCCAACCAAAGTGTCTCTAGATATTGATGCATTAGGCATTATTCTCAATTCATTTATAGCAATAAATTTCATTTTATATGTTGGTGGCAAAGCTCTTAAAACTTTAGAAGCAATCTCATCTTCACTTAAGGTTCCTCCACAACATTGTATACCCAAAAAAATTTCATTTACTCTTTCCATAAAAGCATAAATTATTTCTTCTTCTTCCATTTTCAGACTTTCATACCTGACCCAGAAGCATTCAAGTTTTGAAATTTTGACTGTGGAATATCCTTCATTCAATGTTTCTAGTTTGTCCCAAATGGCTTTAGCAGTAGATCTGTCTGAGAATCCCATGACTTGTTGATCTGATAATGCACTCAAAAGTGTTTCTCTTGCTTTGTAATCATTTTCTTCATCTTTAGCCAAGTTAGGTGGAATAGGTTGACCTTGAGTAGGAGCGGTATATCCTTTCTTTGTAACATCCCATATGTCCTTTCCAATACAATTCAAATGTGTCTCCATCCTCATCTTCCATATGCCATAGTTAGTTCCATCAAGTTTTGGATTGTCCTTCTTGAAATAGTTAGAAGATATTGGATCTCCTCAAGTTGTTAAACTTCTACAAAAAGAGGACTACGCTCTAATACCAATTGTTATGTCCCAAAGACAACTAAGAGTGGGGGGGTGAATCAGGTGTCCAATAAATTCAACCAAAATTAACTTAACCAAAACAAAATGCTTAATACCAGTAAACTAAACTTTATGTCGGTAGATAGTTTTAACAGTTAATTGTAGTACCAGTAGAGATTAATGCATGAAATAAAAAGACAACAAAATTCACAACACATAACACAAATATTTGTACCTGGAAACCCTACAAGGGAAAAAACCATGGTGGGAAGCCTTACCCACAATCAAATGATACTACTACAAATAGTATGCATGTACAATATGGATTTTGCACATGTAGAAAGGCCAACTACCTAGAGCTCACTGCTCAATCACAAAATGAGAGTCACACTGACTACAATTGGATGGTTAAATCCAATGATAATGTACTGCATAAAATAATATCTTCATATGCAGGATTCAATATCAGTTTAGTTCTAATTGCCTTCACAAAAACCTTCCTTCAACCTTCAAATGATGTTTGCATGTATAGCTCTACTTATTTTTGCATATACCTTATTACAATTCCCTTTTTTCAATCACATATCAATATCACAAATGAGATCTTACATTTATACCATAACCTAAGACCAATTGAATAGGTCATCTCACTAAAAGATATTACAATAAAATCAATTACAAATAAATCAATATCTGATGCATGATGTTGGCTCAATGCATTTACAATAATAACAAATTATCTCCATATCATGTCATGCCGATTTGGAATAGATATGCCTCCCGGTGCGTATCCTAGACCTGTTTGTCAGTATCAACAAATATGCAAACCCGAATAAGAAAATAACCAAGTTGCCAAAACCAAGTGATCAAATAATGTCTTTGACATAACCAAGTAGTCTCCAAGTTGCCATAACCAAGTGATCAAATAATGTCTTTGACATAACCTTCAATCACCTACAATTTCTCATTGGTGTGTGCATTTTCCAACCAGTTTTAGATTGTCCTTCCAGAAAAAGTTAGTTGCCATAGAATATTCTCAAGCTGTTAAAATTTTGGAGAAAGAGGACTTGGCTTTGATACCAATTCTTAGGACTCAGAGGCAACTGAGAGGGGTGGAGTGAATCAGTTTTCAATTAATTTCAACCCAAATATAACTCAATAAAACTTGATACTTAATACTAGTAAACCAAACTTAATGCCAGTTAATAGATTAACAATTAATATCAATGCCGATTAAACTTAATGCATAAATCAGAAAGAGAAACAACATCCACAACACAAAGATTTGTACGTGGAAACCCTATAAGGGGAAAAAACATGGTGGAAACCCTTACCCACAATTAGATGATACTACTATAGATAGTATGTGTATACAAATGGGTTCTACACATGTAGAAAGGCCAACCGCCTAGAGCTCACTACTCAATCACAAAATAGGAGTCACACTGACTATAATTGGATAATTAAATCCAACTATAATGTACTGCTCAAAGTAGCATCTCCAATGTTGGATTCAGTACCGATTAATCTCTGATAATCACCTTCAAACCTTCCCTGAACCTTCTCTATGGTCTTCTCATATGATCTTTAATATTCACACATACCATGTTATAGTAGCATACCCATATACCATCTCTCTATTCTATATCTTCCTTACTTACATTGTCCTACAAATAAGATCTTACATATATACCAAAACCTAAGACCAAATGTGTAGGTTGGCTAATTTAGAATATTACAATTAAATCAATTACAGATAAGTCAAGATATGATGCATCATGTCGGCTTGATACAATTATAATAATTTCCAATTGATTAAATCATCTCCATAACATGTTGTGCGCATCTGGAATACATAATGCATGTCGGTCCATAATGTAGACCAATTTGTCGGTAACAACAAATATGTCAACCCGATTAGACCAATAACCAGAATATCAAAACCAAGTGTCCAAGCCATTTCTTCGACATAACCAGGTGATTTGCAAATGATAACAAGTCATCCTCAATGTTGGTGAACAATATAACCTAACAGTGAACAATATACTGGTGACTGTGCATAAGTCACTGAACTTACCAGTGAACATAATGTGTCGGTTCAACATAACCAAAGATCTCTAGAAGGATAAGTGTTGATAAGTGTCGACATCAATGACAAAACCAATGCAACACATCCATAATACCAACACTTCCTTATTTCTTTCATAGATATCTTTCAGATTTTGCCAAACCTCATATGCAGTGTTCAAAGAAATAACCTTTTGTTAATTTAGTCTTTGATAATGCACTAAATATGCACATACCTCGCCTTTCAATTTTCTTCATAAGCTTGAATCTCATCCAGAGTAGTAAGATGATTCGCCGGTTGAACATACTTAGTCTTCATAGCCTTCCAGGTGTTGTAACCTAGACAAACTAGATAACCACTATAATTGGATCCTTTAAAGATGTGAATAGATAACTTGTGTTCCATCGGATCATGATTTACCTTAAGAAGTTAAGCTCTACATCAAGGAACCAAAAATCTAATACCAATTATTTAATATATAAGCAACTGAGGGGGGTGTGAATCAGTTTTTAGTAAGAATTTCCTCTTTAAACTTAATTCACAAATCTGGAATACCTAGTAGAATTAATATAACAAATAAAAATGAAAGCATGCACAAAACAAATCAGACACAAGAAACACCAAATTTATGTGAAAAACCCAAGAAGGGAAAAACCACAGAGAATGTTAATTCTCAATATATAAACACTGATTAAGGTGACATTGGTTAAGGTGATTTTTTATAATGGATGATGCACTACTAGGATGCTCATTGTATGAGGGCTCACTGCCCAAAAAGGATCACTATAAGAGGGCTCACTACCTAGAAAGAGGCTCACTACTAAAGGGAGAAAGATACAAGAGAATCCACCATTGAAGACACAATCTACACTATTGGAATTGCTTCTAGTATCAATTTGCAACACAACACATCACAACAACATATCAAACTCTTATATATGTTGTCTTCATAAAATATTATTGTCAAAGTCATCCAAGACAAAGATGAAAAATAGATCTCCACTAACCATTCCAGTGGTGGGAAGGAATAAAAAGTAGACCTCATCACAATGTTCCTAATAGAACTCATCAACACGCTATGCACCTTGCCAAATCTGTACCTAAAACATTATCCACATGCTAAGTATTTATAGCACAATCTCGACATCCAGACAAGAACTTTGACTTCTAGAACAATCCCGACCCAAGGATATCACTGAATAATATTAGAAACAAAACTTTTAGAAAGCTAAGACATCTAGGAATTCTAAGAAACCTCCAAGTGCTCAATACCTTCTCATACATATGCTATTGCACAACATACCACATCCAGACTAATCTAGACCACAAGACTTAACAACAATGACAACATATAGCATAATTCTAACATGAACAATTCTAAATAATCTTACTTTATCAAATTTTGATGCTTATTATTATATTCAATATTAGTTATAGTAAGAAGCCTTATAATTAAACTTAAAAATTTGCATTTTGATCGGAGTCAAGCATATAATATATCTTATAATGCTCACTTGAAATTTGATAAAGATGATAGAATCAACCCCGATATGGACATCCCTTTGTCATTGATGTCAAAGTGGGAGAGACAACCAAATGAGGAGGGACACCTTCAAGGGAAGAGTAATAAAATTTAGGGAGATTGTAAATAGTAGTTTATTGGTTGCAATCAATAAAAATTAGGGAGATTATACTAAATATTGTCATTGATTTGAAAGGTTCATTTTTTGTTTGTTGGATAGATATGTTATCATTGAGAGGGAAGAGAGTTGATGCATTAGAATTTTAATATCAAATGTGGTTTCCCAAAAGTTGAGTGTTCAACATTTTAAGTTCATTGAGGTTTGGCATTCAATCATTTATTATTATATGTGTTTGTTGGTAGATAGAATGTGATATGTTCATCTCTCAACCCATGATGAAGGCATTGTTCACTTTGCATTTTTTACTATGATAATCAAAATTTATAGATAGGGTGTGTGTCTTATCATGTTCATATTTTGTTCAAGGATGGCATAGAGAATAAGTGATCTCGACCATCATAGATCAAGCTCTTTTTTTTAACATTTTAAGTCATTTATTATGTGTTGAGAACCACTTGGTTTGTCAATGGAGGATTTAGTCAAAGATTGAGTTTTTTGAATGATTTTTTTGATGAAAGAAAGAAATAGTTGTAATTGTGATGTTTTCATCCAAGTATCAAGTTCATGAACCACTAAGTTCACTAATGAAAGAGTTTTCCAAATGGCTAATCTACTTAGAAATAAGGATGATTTTGTAAGGTTTGCTTTTCTAGCCAAAATACAAGCTCAAATACAACTTGGTTCAGTGATGGAAAATTTTATTAAAAAGAGAAGAAGAGTTCATAGAGTATTGAGCTTTCTGAAATAATGGTTCACCAAAAGCCAAATTTTATAAAAAGGAGAAGAAGAAGATAAGCTTGCAAAGAGGTGAGTTGACTGAAAGATGAGATCACCAAATGTCACTTATTTTGAAAGATGAGTTAGCTAGAGTCTCATTTCATTGAAAAGGGAAAAAGAAAATAAATATTATGAAGTGATGTTGTTACCAAAAGAGAAGTTGTGTTTAATGTCTTCTTGCATTGTGTAAGAGAGAAGATGAACCCCTATTTTTTTAATTATTGAATACAGATACATTTTTGTGATGGTTAACTTAATGGATTACAAGATGCTCATTGAATTAGTTTTTATATGGCCAACCTATTGCACACCATTAATAGCTTATTATTAAACTATAAACTAAACTTTCTTTTAAATCTGAAATATGAGTGGTATATAAAGAATAATATATTCAAGAAATTGACAAGTGAGTGACTAAGATGTGCATGATGACTATGTGAGAAAAATGTAAAATCATCAAAATAGTATAACATTTTAGACTTATTGTGAAACAAAGCATAGAAGATCATAATCGAGGTAGAAATATGAAGGATTTTTTGTTTTCATCATTCTTTCGAAGGAGCATCATACTCAAGATAATATTTAGAGTAGAATAAGTTGGTTCTAACTATTAAAAGTGATTGGTGTTGATATGGTGTTTAGTTCTTGAGATTGTTATCAAGAGTAGGTTGATCCCTACAAATATTATTGTAAAGGGGAAATTTTGATTTGGCAATTTGTAACATAGAAGGAGAAATCACCAAATCATGTTTTTCTTTTTAGGGGACATTTCCTTTACATTAAAAAGAGGGAAGGAATCCACTAGATTCAATCGCAAATTAGATAAGGTAAGGCTACTCGAGCTTCCCCCCTACCATTCTATAGGCACTCATTCCTCAGATAGGTTGATTACCACGAGGGAAAGGATAAAAGGCAGTAGGAAGGCTGGTGAAACCACTATAGCATAGCGTACCTTACTTAGACGATGAGGGCTTATTGGCTTACTCCAAAAGAAAACACGTATTTATATAGTTCCAAAAAAGTTAAGCAAATACTAAATTGATTGATGGATTATGATGTGTTTTCCCTCTTTTCTAAGTTAAAATTTTGATTTAGGGTAAAGTGTTGAAATTTAAAATAAAATTGAGAAAATACTAAGTTACAGTTTCAAAATTTAGTTGTCTACATGGATTTGAGTAATATGAGCCGATTTTGATTTTCCCTATGAAAATGCCTCAAAAAAGAAGTGATCGTGTTGTTGCTTCTTGATCCTCTAAATTTTTGGCGAGTCAAAAAGGGTTGTTTTGTCTCTGTGTTTGAAGCTTATTTTGAGAAGTACAACTACACACCTATTTCCTACACATATAAAGAAAGGGAAATAGGCTGGGAATAGGGGCTTACCTTTGGTCAAACCCTAGTTTTGGAATTGTCGGTGCCCAAAACCATAGATTGGAAAACCAGAAAGCTTGCCAAATCCCCCAATGATCCAATCGGCCTTGGCCAATGAACAAGAATGGTCGAAGACCGAATTCCCCTACTCTTTAGGCTCCACTGAACCTAGGCCAGTACACCTTCCTCTCAAGCACAAAGAGATTATTTATAGTGGAAGATAACTTAGAAATTTCAAAAAACTGGCAAGAGAATGTTATGCAACTTTGCTTTATTATGTGCTTTAGAATACTTGATTGCTGAATACTTTTAAGAAAGAAAAGATTGTGATTGTAATTCTAAAAATAAACTCCTTCAGAACTTAAAAGTAATATGTATATATTAGATCATATAAGACTCAGAAGAATGTTTCTCTATTGAGGACCTTATGCATACAAATCAAAAGACCAGTGCCTCTATCTAGGAATATGCACGATACTTTGTGGACAAATAATTCGATTAAATTCTTGAGACAGGTTTCAGGCAACTTGTAATACAAGACTATCAAAACAGAGGTTCCATTAAGTGCTATAAGAACATGAAGAAGCAAATCTTATATTCAATTATAACAACTTGTGGTGGCACACTGTATTAAACCCTTTATCAGATTTATTAAGAGGACAAAATGAAATTCATCAACACAAAAGTATACACGAATTCTGGGAATGAAACAACGAATCTTGTATATTAATTTCTAGAGAGTGAATGCATACAATAGCTACACTTACAGATACTCCATTACACAATAATTTCTCAAAATGGATACTTCCTTTTCCTATAGACCTTTCTAGTACATATAGCCTTTAGCCCTAGCCAGCAGTAATTCGTTTGTGAATTGTTCACTTTTTAAAAAAAGACTCCCTATAAATACCTGATCCAAAAGACATATGTGAAAGGACACACCCTTTCGCATACAAGAGGGAGTTATAGACAGTTTTTTTTTCCAAAGGACACGCCCTTTGGTTTACAGAGATAATTACATTTGAATCCCTAAAATACACACTAAAAAAAGCTTTAATAATATATCCTTTATCCTCCACTTTGATAATACTTCCCATAAATATTCAATATCTCCTACACATAAAATAAACCAATCAAATCCCTTAATTAAAGATTAAATATATTCCACTTTAGATTAGGCAATAATCCTTTTACCCTATGTAAAATACTTATTTACGATAATTCACTTAAATCAAAGTATTAAACACTTGTAAATATTTATTCCAATAATAGTTTTCATTAAATAACATAAGGTAAAAGATTTTGTATAGTAAGTAAAAGAAAATACTTCCCTTTTGATAATGTTAGAATACTTTCTCACCTTTTGGTAATCTTTAAACTGGGTCAGAAATATTATATCATATGAAGTAACCTTTGCAAAAACCAATCAAGCATTAAATGACTCACCCTAATGAATATGTTCAAATTATTTACCTAGGGTGAAGATAATATTAAGATAATATAAGATGACATAGTAATATATCAAACCCTATTTAGGTCATCCAATACCACATATATTTTCCCTTTTGACAGAAAAAATATTACAATTATAATTTCTTAAAAGGCAAAAGGAAAATACTATTTGCATAAGTATATCAAGATGCTATAAATAAGGTTTATTTTCAAAATGCCTTTCGCAAGTAATAATTAGAAATATTATATCACAAAAAAATGTCAAAATGTAATCTTGGATGAAGAATGCTCCCTTTTAATGTTTGCCCCAGAATTTTAGCTTTCTACACATAAAACAATATTGTAATAAATATTTATCCTTTAATTAATCTCTTGATTAATTAAAATTCACCCTAAAGTATTTAATTTAGTGATTAAGGGCAAAAGTAATTTACAAGAGAGTAAAAAAGGTAATAACAATATCGAAATTCAATTTTCTTTATTACATTTCACACCTTTTAACATATTTTGTAAATATAATATCTATCAATGTAAAAGAGTAATTTCCCACGTCTAAAGAATAATTTCCTTTTCATGTCATAGGAATATATTTTCACTCTAATTTTAATCTCTAAGTAACCTTTACCCCAATAATTCATTTTCAAAATATTGACTAGGGTAAAACATTATAATTAGAGAGTGTATAACCCTAGATATATTTCACCCCAAAAAGCTTTTTTCAAGGAATACAATAGAGCAATTGGTAAAAAAAAGAGGGGGGGAGGTATGGGTAGTTAGGGGGTCAGGTTGAGAGGTTGAGTGTTCAATTCCCCCTCCTCACCCTTTTGTGAAATTATATTTTATTTTAAAGTCATTCATATGCAAAATATAATCACATTGCAAATTGAAAAATATTCTTGGGTAAGATATACTCCCTATAGAATAATTTTTTGATTGTCCAACCTGAGCAATCCGGTTATCAATTACCAAGTTTATGCTTGTAATTTTAGGTTCCACCAATGGCTTTGATTGGGGACATGCGTTTTCTGGGAGAGCAAACCATCCTTGAAATTTTCAATAAATACATTCCAATTGAGATGTACTATCTGTTTCAATCCTCGGGTCCCACTTGATTTTTCATCAGCATAGCTATGTCTCAAAGGGTGCATTGTTTTGAAACTTTCCTCTGCTGTTACAAAATCCATAGGCCGTTTTTGGACATATCTGGGCAATTTTGAGGTTGTTGGCACCTCATAAACATGTAAATCTTCAATAAACTAATCTTTTATCCATGGGATAAGGCCTGGAAGCTTTTTTACAAGCACAAACAATCATTTAGAGCCCCAAAACAACTTCAAAACTTTGCCGGAAAATTAAAAACGTGATTCCATCTCTTAAACAGCAACAAAAATTATTTACTTCTCTTCGCTTCTAGTGTGTATGTCCATCAGAGTCCGCTTCAGCATTGCAACATTGCCGAACTTGGGCACTTCATTTCTTGAACCCCATCGGAGATCGAGGAGGCTTGAAAAATCCTGTCCCAATAGCCGATGGATTCTAATTGTGGGCTCTGGAGTTATTTGCCTAATGTGTGAATCAAACTTGGGTGGCCCAAGGCCCCCACAAATCGACATTTTCTCTTTCCTCTATCAAATACCTGATTTTGGTTATGTAACAATATGTCCTTCCTGAAAATATTAACATTTGCTTTGCCATTTTTTAATAAATTGTTCTTTTTCATTTGGACTAGAATATGATACACATAGTTTCCTTCAGACTCCTTTATCCACCTTAATTGAGATAAATTACATCTCAATAATATTTTACCCTTACTCTGAAACCCTATTACTTCATTGTATCCCTTCTCTTTTAGGCAATTTTGGAAATCAACTTTGTCATCCCATGAGGAATTTACTTGCCCATGGTAATGAAAACTTTCAGTTTTATAAACTTGATTACCTTTTTCACCAAGCATAACATTTTTTGGCAGATAAATATTTGGTAAATTTCCTTCGCAACTTTTCTCTTTGGAAATATTTATGCCTCCCAACATCATATCTAGATTTAATTCCACACAACCTTTATTGCAGCATTCTAAAAAAATTATCCCTTTCAGATTGTGTTCCATTTTACTTATTTTTTCTGTCTCCTTATTTTGGAAAAATATTTCACTTTTCTCAAATAATAGATTAGGGCACTCATCACATATGACTTTACTATAATGTAAATTTGATAAAAAAATTTATACCATCTTTAAACATATTTTCTTTTTCCTCGTGTTCTAGAAATAACTTATCCTTTTCACATAAAAACTTAGGGCATGTATCGTTCTTGGCGATATTTGGCAAAAATACTATTTCCTTTTCCCCTAAAACTTTATCATATAATATTTCTGCAACATCATCATTTGGTATATTTTTTCTTATGTCCTCTTCAAACAATGAATTTGAAAACATAGAATATATATGCATAACCTCATGAAAACCCTATTCTGGTTTATTGCACAGTCATCTGACAAATCACAATGCATACCTTCATAAAAAATTTCTTGAGAGTTATCATCATATGCTTCACACACTTCATCTTCAATAATAATGTCTTTACAAATGTCCTTCATTGAAGTATCATCTTGTGCATGAACTTGAATGTGTCCAAATTCATTAATTTGCTCTTTTTGAAAAAAATTTGGACCATTTTTCTAAATGTACCTTTCATATTCCTTCTCTAATAAATAAGAGATTTCCTTTGTACTAAGAAATGTTTCTTCCTCTTCCTTACATTCAGTTACACACATGCCCTCTTCCTTTTATAAACCTATATTTTTTGTTAAGTTCTGATACTAAATGTAAAGTACTAATGCCAATAGCTAACAAGATGACAGGGGGGGTGAATCATAAAAACTTAATCTTCCATAAAATCAATAGATTCAACCTCGGTAACTTATACTTCAGCAATATAACCAAAAGATGCTAAACATGTAAACTTATAAACACATAATCATCATAACACATATAACACTAGATTTAACATGGAAACCCAAATAGGGAAAAACCACTATGGGATTTCAGATGCACTAAGAAATATACTCTTCTAGAGTATGCTCGGTTAAAAGAAAATCCTGTTAAAGATTATAAACACATTGCTAGATGTGACCCAGTTAAGGGATTTCCCTCAGATCTGTTAGGATCTTCACTTTTTTAGAAGTGACCTTGTTAAAGGATTTCAAACACTCATTTAGAATGTTACCTTGCTAGAGGGTTTACAAATAAGACAGTTCAGTCCACTTGGTTAAGATATTTTCTATCACTTACAAAATAAACAACAGTAATAAATATATCTGCAACTTCACATCTAAAATGCTAAAGCAGATTCTTATTTGCTGAAAACAATCTTCTCATAGGACTTACTTGTCCCTTTGTTACGCTCCTTACTCTGTTATTCAAACAGGTCTTCAAGCTTCTGTGCTCGGTAATCACTATGTAGCATCACTATGCTTACACTTGCCCGCATACATTGTTTATCAACAATTCCTTATTTATAAACAATTGCTAACTACTTAATCTTCTTGATCACATTTCCCATGATCAATCTTAGCTGTCAGATCTTCAATTTTGACTAGGTTAAATGCATCCTTCTATCTGAAAACGTTTTACCTCGCCTAGGGACTTGCATTCCTTTCTTGGAACTTGCACAAGGTTATTGCGGTTCAATCTGTGTTGTAGATCTTCCTGCGAATGTTCTATTGCCATAGATCCTTAACAAACTTCATGCTCAACATACCAATCATTTAATCAACTCCAGCTCATCATTGTCCTTCATTAAATATTACTTGTATTCATCCAATGTGCTCTGTCATAACTCAACTGCAACTTGGTAAATACTAAACTTTACTCAGTAGACATTCCGTCTTCATTGACTGATATTGATAACCTTAGGGTTTACCAACTAGGTTCCTTAGGGTTTACCGACTAGGTTCTTTGGGTTTACCGACCATGTTCTTTGCTCAATGGCATAGTATAGTATTACCCTTACAATCAACAACATATGTAGGATATCAAAACAATCTAAACATCATGATCTCATCATTATCTAACTCGGTAAAAGTTGTCCATTGAATAAATTATTTCTCCCTTTTCTTATCATATTCTTTCTTTGTCTTTAACCAACATCTTAATTCTCTTCAAATCAATCTTCTCAAGATATGGAAACATCATATTGAATCAAAAAATCAATTTCTTGACATCAATGACAAAATAATGTTATAAAGATAGTTATCATCCTTTTTTAGTTATATCAATAATCTTCAACAACCTTCTCAATATCCTTAATGAATATCAACAATCTTTCCAACAATGTTCTTACTCCCTCAAGTCTAGCCATAGGTGCACAACTCTCACCATAATCTATTCCTTCTTCTTGAGCATAACCTTCGCAAACTAGTCTTGCTTTGTTTCAAATGACCTCACCTTTTTCATTTAGCTTGTTTATGAAAATCCACTTTGTACTGATTACGTTTTTGTCCTTCGGTCTTGGGATCAGTGTCCATGTGTCATTATTATTGATTTGATCAATCTCTTCTATCATAGCATTTACCCAATACTCACTATTAAATGCCTCTTTTATTATTCTCGGTTCAAATTCAGAAATCAGACATGTGTTCTGTCTCAACTTGTTCCTTGTCATCGCTGGATCATCGTTAACTCCTATTATCTGACCTGATGCATGATGTATTCTGACATATTTGGCTAATATATGCTCAGTAGGTTCTGTATGATCTTCTTCATCACTTGGTAACTAGACATTATCTTCATTTTTTTTAGCAGCTTTCTCGGTAGGATTTCTTGGTTGAACATAAACAAATTCTTCATAATCTTCTAGTTCTTTGGAATTTCCTTCATCATTTCTTTCTACAAATTCATAAATTTTAACATTTGCACTTTCTACTATTTTGTTAGATGATTTGATCAGACATTTAAATGCTTTACTTCTAGAAGAATAACCAAGAAATGTTCCTTCTTCACTTTTTTGTTCAAACTTTCCATTTCTGTCATCTTTGTGAACATAGCATCTACTTCCAGATATTTTAAAATAACTTACATTAGGTTTCTTGTCATACTAGATCTCATATGTTGTCTTCATAGTTCCTTTCTTCAGTTGAACTTGGTTCAGGGTGTAAACTGTAGTGCTGATTGCTTCTCTCCAAAATGTTTGAGGTACCCTTTTTTCTATCATCAAGGTTCTAGCACAATCTAGAATTGATCTATTTCTTCTCTTGGCTATCCCATTTTGCTGAGGTGTTCTTGGTGTAGATACTTGTCTTTTTATACCATGATCATTAAAGAATAAGTTAAATTCATCAGAAGTGGATTCTCCTCCTCTATTAGATATAAGACATTTCAGTTGTCTTCCTATTTCATTTTCAACTCTTGCCTTGTACCATTTAAACATTTGAAAAGCTTCTAATTTTCCTTTAAAAAACATAACTAACATCATCCTTGAGTAATCATCCACAAATAATATGAAATATTTATCACCATAATAACTTTGAACTTTCATGGGACCACAAAGATCAGTGTGTACTAGATCTAAAATTCCTTTAGAAGTGTAGGACTTACTTCTAAGGCTTGATCTTGTCATCTTACCCATCTGGCATCCTCGACATATAACATTCTCAGGTTTTTCCAAACTCGGTAGACCTCTTAGTTGGTGCTTCTTACTTATTTTGATCAGATTATCAAAATTTACATGACAAAACCTTTTATGCCATAACCAGGCATCATCTATCTTAGCATAAAGACACTTGTTCTGAGTTGATTCAAGATGAAATCTATTACCTTTTGTTTGTGTCCTGGTAGCAGCTAATTTTCCATGCTTGTCATGAACTTTTACAATTCCTTTCTGAAATTCTATTCGGTATCCTATATTGTTTAGCTATGCTACACTCAACAAATTATATTTTAAACCTTCAACTCAGTATACATCATCACATTTAGCTTTGTCAAGAAGTGTTATACATCATAGCTTGAATGTGTTCTTCTTTTGCCTTTATCTCTTCCAACGTCATCGGTTTGGTGCTTGGTGGTATGTAATCATTCTCCAAATAATATGTTGCATATTCTCCAATTCCTAATAAGTGAAGCTTCATTCTTTTCTGCCATGTGGAGAAACTTGACTTGTTCAGCTTTGGTGCATCCCTTTTATACATCTTTGTATCTTTGCCTCAAGTACCTTTAAACTTTTTCTTCTGGAGTCCAAAGCTCTGATACTGATTGTTGAGTTCTGATACTAAGTGTAAAGTACTGATGCCAAAAGCTAACAAGATGAGAGGAGGAGGTGAATCATACAAACTTAAACTTCCATAAAATCAATAGATTCAACCTCGGTAACTTATACTTTAGCAAAATAACCAAAAACTGCTAAACATGTAAACTTATAAGCACATAATCATCATAACACATATAAAACTAGATTTAATGCGGAAACCCAAATAGGGAAAAACCATTGTGGGATTTTGGACCCACTAAGAAATATAGTCTTCTAGAGTATGCTTGGTTAAAAGCAAATCTTGTTAAAGATTACAAACACATTGCTAGATGTGACCCAGTTAAGGGATTTCCCTCAGATCTATTAGGATCTTCACTTTTTTAGAAGTGACCTTGTTAAAGGATTTCATACACTCATTTAGAATGTTACCTTGCTAGAGGGTTTACAAATAAGACTGTTAAGTCCACTCGATTAAGAAATTTTGTCACTTACAAAATAAACAATAGTAATAAATATATCTGTAACTTCACATCTAAAATGCTAAAGCAGATTCTTATTTGCTCAAAACAATCTTGTCATAGGACTTATCTTATCCCTCTGCTGGGCTCCTTACTATGTTACTCAAACAGGTCTTCAAGCTTCTATGCTCGGTAATCACTATGTAGCATCACCATGCTTACACTTGCCCGCATACATTGTTTATGCTATTTTACTGTCAGATATCTTAGAAAACAAAGATAGAGAAACTTCTCTATGTTCCTTTATTTTCAATAATTCTATCAATGGGATAGTGACCTTCATTTGGGTAAGAGCCTGAGTCATATCAAATGTGGAATTATTAATCAACTTAGTATTAGCCTTAACTTTCCTTTTCTTATGCTGACTTGTCTTCTTCATTGTGGCAGTTCCTTGTATATCACTAGTAGCTTTATCATCCATACCCTTGGCTAGCTCTTTAACTTGGTTCTTCTTTTCTTGACCATCTTGTGGCAGGGTGGTATTACTTGCTGCTTTCTTCTAGGATACTTCTTTTATAAATATCGAGCCAGGTTCACCTTGATCGCCATCCTTCTTAGTACTTCTCAAATTGTAATTGTGCTTGACTTTGGCTATGGCAGCTTTAGTAAGGTTTCTTACTTCTTCATCACTAGGCCTTCTGAGATGAACTTCTTCATCTTCAATTGTTACTACATTCAAAGTGGGATGCCAATCAAGAGTTAACTGTCCTTGGTAAGACCTCTTACTTTTCAGCACACCACATTCACTAAGTTCACTTTGTAATGACTCATCATCACTTTCTATGATAGTTTCAAACATATTTATATCAGGCTCAGCCTCTTGTCTCATGGATTCTTCAAGGGGTTGAGCTACAACACACTAATGAGGAGAATGTGGTCCATCACAAGCCATGCACCAAGGAGTATTCTCCATGTTATGAACATTTCCTCCTTTTAAAGGATCTAGGGTATCTTGGTTTTGAGTATTCTTTGGCTTCTCACTTTGAGGCTTACCATCCTTCTGAGTAGTGTTGTAAGGCATGTCATGCAGCCTAGGAGGCCTGTCTTGCCAATTGTAAGGAGGTTTATCATTTTTACTCAACTTGGTAGTAAGATCTTTCATGGCAGTCACTAATTTCTCCATTTTGTTTTCTTCTTTAGCAACTTTATTAGGTTGCTATTTTGATTCTTGCCACAACCTACCATCAGTTCTTCTCCCTATTTTCCCAGATGCTTTTCTATTGTTCTCTACAGTGATGGCAATTCTAAATGCATCTCTCAGACTATGCAGATTTTTATCCCTCAGAATATAAGCCATTTTGGAATCAAAGGCATTGTAATAAGTATTCAAGCACATATTGTCATCTAACCTCATTACTTGATATAGCCTATGCATTGCTTTCTGAAATCTGGCATTAAAATCTATGACAATTTCATTGTCCGACTTTCTGATATTGTTGAACTCATTGAGCATGAAGCTCACATTAGTCTTGTCACCATATTGTTCCTGAAAGCAATTTTTAAAATCTTCCCAAGACCCAATGCTATTCACAGGGAGACCTCTATACCAGTCCCTTGCATCATCTACTAAAGACTGTACAAACAATTTCATGATGACATCTTCATCTACAATTTCATAATCTTTGATCAAGTCACCAAAAGATTTTAAGTGCTCTTCCTAGCAAATTTGTGAAGTCCCTCAATTCCGTAGGAACATGGTTAGGGTACCCTAAGATTCCATCAAAAAAGAGCTACGTATAAAGTTCTAGATTAATAGGGTATTCTCTAGAATTGGTTAGTAGAAAGGTTATTTCCCATGTTCATTCTTACATTGGGGCTTTGAGTCAGAGAGATTTGGTTACCTTGGTTAGTAACAGGGGCTTGATTTGTTGTGGCAGTGCTAATAGGCAAGGTTAGCTGAATTTTAAGTGGGGGAGTGAAGCTTGCTAAGGAACAGGTTTATTTAGGTCTACAAAGGGAAATATGATAGGAGGAGCCTTCAGATAGCTAATCTTTCTCTTAACTTCTTGGTTGGCTGCTTCTAATTCAATTTTCTCTAACTCCATTTGCAAATCTTCTTTCTCTTTCCTTATCCTTTCCATCTCTCTTTCATGTACAGATAGCATGTGAGAGATCTCCACTGTAGTCTTAGATCCAGACCCACCTTCCATGCATATTTTATTTCCTTTGTCAACATTATCTCTAACAGGTTGTGGGTCACTAAGGACTTCCCTATTTGGTTGGACTACTGACTTGTATGCATGTTTGGTCTTGGGAACTAGGATTTCTCTAATCACTAGACCTTCATCCTCACTCTTGGCTTTTTCTTGGGTAAATAGCTTAAGGTTGGCAATTTGTCTTAGAAACCAGTCTCTCTCCATCAATTTTGATTTCACGTCTCTCTCTTTATCTGCTTCCTTTTGTATTCTTAAGGAAATTAAATGATGGACTCTTCTATTCAGGACTTCAATTTCTTGGGATACCTTATCTTCCTTTGGGAATATTTCTTCAAAGTCTGACATATTGACTTGGTCAATATCAATTAAACTGATGTTTCCATCAATTATCCTAGGTACATAATCTCTCTTAATGTTTGAAATACTTCTATCTTTCCTAGAAAAACTAGCATGGGAGATCCCCTGATTTGAAACTTGGACATCTTCAATATTCCCAAACAAACCAGAATGGACATCATGCTCAGATTCGCAGGAAGAATAATTTGAATTTGGAAGAATAATGGACAACTGATCTTTTTTGGCCTCTCCATGACTGTTCAGGTCGTCCCTCTTGCAATGTCTCATGAGGATGCTTCTTCATGAAAGACCTGCTGTTCCTTCCTCTCTACATTATGCTTGTTTTCTTATAAAAATTCACTTATTTAAAAGGACTAGTTATGATTATCAGAGTCGCCACCCACAAAGATTGTGGGAAATAAGAAAACAAGCTTTAAACGAAATACTTGTCGATTTTTAAAAACATAAATCACGAAGATTTTCAATGAGAGAGACAACACAAATCAGAGATTAGACAATTTTTCACCACACAGATATCCGAACAACTTCTAAACTATTTCAAGCACCAATCTTCAACATAGATACACACTATGACTCTCCCCAACAAAGTCGCCACTTTTGTTAGTCTCAAATTTTGATTTCCCTTTTATCCCCTGTAAGAAAATAAATAACTTTGTCTGCATATGAAGAGATCAAGGAAAAAAGAACCTTAGAGTAACAAATAACAAGGTTTTGAGAACCTTCTACATTTTCAACTTATCCAAAGTTTAGGTGGGTATACCTTCTGTGAATACTTTCACACTTTTAAATGAGATCCACAGTAAACTAGTGTAAAAAACCAGTGGATTTCATCACCTCAACATAAACTGAAATATTTGAATAAAAACTTATATACTTCTTCAGTATTGATCTTCATGAAAATTAGAAGGAATCCCACAACAAGTACCAGTACCTTATCCATGCCACAGAGTCACCTAAATTAAGCAATAATATTCAACAATTGAACATTCTAATATGCCTCATCATCTCACCTTTTATGAACTTCATATATGCCTAACATATACATAGATCCTTTCCCATTTAACTAAAATAAGTCATCAGATCCATGGCAATAGACAATAGATTTACTGACTGAAATATTCCTTGCACATTAAATCCCTCTCTTAAAGAAGAAAGCTAGAAATAATGTCTATTAGATCGCCTTACAATCCATGCTCGTTCAAACAACCCTAGATTATTCAAATGAAACCAACAAATTATAGAATGCACACTAGAAGACAAATAAATTTTAGGCCTGGAACTTTGATTTATATATTCATATTCACTCTTGAAAATATTACATCATCCAGAGTCATCTCCTTGAAACCAAAAAAAACTAAGTATATTTTGCCAGAGTTTCTTTATAAAATTATTGTGATCTCTCTTTTACTAGTCCTAGTATCCATTTATAACATTATGGATGCGTACAAGTTTTGGACATTCCTAAAAAAGTTTGTTAAAAACTGCGATACTCTCCAAGAAACAGTTACAAGTCTTTTTCAATATCAACGACCTCTTCCGTTTATTGTTCTGCTACAACCTTTTCTATCTGCTTTGGAGTATCTTCTTCTTGTCTGATATATTTGTCCTTCCACTCCTAGAACATGTCATCACTTGACCAAGCAAAGCTAACAATCTTCTATTTCATCCCTTCTAGACTTTTCCAAGTGACCCTTAACTGCCCAATTTCTATTTCTATGAAACCATAATGTGATTTCACCTTTTCAATTTCTTCAATTGTCTGGAAAAATAAGGATGTTTCATTAGTGTTAATGATTTCATTAACCCTTTGGGACAATTTGTGGTCCAGCTCTTCTAACCATATCTTCTCTTTTAACTAGATTGGACTAACAAAACCCCCTGGAAATAATTCATATTTATGCTCTGAATATTCTTTTCTACATAGTTGGGCTTTTAATTTTACACCCACCCTTTCTTCTTAGAGTATATTCATTTCTTTCATAAACTCACTAGTGAACCTAAGATTGTCATTTTCCTCTACATCTACATGGGATGAATACATGAGCTCTAACTCCCTACCTCTAGTCATCCACTTATTTAGGATTGGTTCCATGGTGGTTTTATCCTCTCTTAATTTAATCATAATATTCAGGATTCTTTTCATACATATATGCACAACAGAGGCCTTGACCGAATCAGCAAACTTCAAAACTGTGGCTTTTACCTTTTCTTCATACTTGCTTGCAAATAAGGCTTGAGCTTGTTTCAACTTTTCCAATCAGGTTGGACAGTTTTAGTTGACTGGAAACCAGAAGGCATAGGAGAAGGGGGATATTCTATAATGGGACTAGTAGGTGGAGGTCTTGCTGGTTAGGAGGCTATCATGAGAGTAGAGGATTCACCTGGATGGTACTGACCTACCAAGTGACTCTGAAGTTTAGCAATAATACTGTCCCTGTTGGCTATTCCTTCTTTGGCCTCATTGTAAGCCTTTAAGATGGTTTCCAATTTTAATTGGAGATTAGCCTTTTCTTTTGCCTCCTTTTCTGCTACTGCCACACTGAACTTTGTATTTTCCAAGACTGTGCTTGCAGCTTCCACCACCTCTATATCTTGGACTCTTCTTATAATCATGCCTCCTAGGAGACTAGAATCTGATACACCTTTCCTCCTTTTATTCTCATCCTTCTTCAGTGACCACATGACTAGAGTAGCATTATCCTTGTTGAAGGTCACTCCTTCCATGGGTTTTGTTTCCTTCCTTACTACTTCAAGGAGCAGAGCATCAGCTATATCCCATTCAGGGAGGATTAAAACACCAGCCTTAGACACCATCTCTCTTCCCTTCTTAGGAGTAATAGTTTTAAACTCTTCAATCATTTCTTGCTTTACCTCTGCTTCCACCTGAGTTACCTCCTTGTGAGGTTGTTCACTCTTCCTTTGCTCACATTTGGCTTTGAATTGTTTCATATTTTGCTTCCACACAAATTGCATGAAAGCCCCCTGTTATAAAAAAAATACTATCAGCCAGGAATTCCTCACTGGCTTGCTTAATAGTAAGGTCTAACTCTTGGCCCTTTAGCTCACCATTAGTCAAGTTCATTTAAGCACTAGGTGGCTCCTCTGGCATCCCCTCTTGGGTCTCCTCATAGGTCTTGGAAATCTCTTTGAGACTCCCTAATTGTAAAAACTATTCAGCCACCGCTTGCTCATCTCCTATGTGGATAGGCGACTAAGATGGAGAATACTGAATTTCATCAGTTTCAACTTCCTTCCCCACTCTTTGCCTTTTAGGGGAATCTTGGATGTCAATGACATCTGCAATTTCTCTTTTCCCTCTTGAAGTGGAAGGCTCACCTATCACTGGAATCATCACACTGTACTTTGATTTCTTATGCATCACATAATCACCAGGTGGGATAGCCTTAGCAAAAGCAGGCTTAGCTAGGACTAGTGTAACCCTGTCAGGATCATTTTGCATTATAGCCTCCCTTTTTTCTGTCAAGGTTTGCATGAGGTCTTCAAAATAAAGAATCAAGAATTTGACTTTCTCCTCAAAAGGGTTAAAGCTAGAAAGAGGATCATAAGTACTATCAAAATGATGAATAAAGTCAAGAGCTGTTTTATATGCAACCCACTTCTCCTTCCTCAGTTCCTGCTCATCTAAATTGAATTCATTCCTAATTAAATCTTTAGGGAACTGAAATTGGTGAGTCCTATCTTTACACACTGCTCTCTTTCTAAACATGTTGTTGAAAAAGTCCTTAGGGTGTGCACATCTTGAAACTACAGTTGACAACCTATATGGCTTAAAGAATTCTTCAAAATATTTCCAGCCACCTTTAGTGATTACAAAATGATGGGCAATAGTAATGGTTGGGAAAATGGTCCCCTTACCCCTATTTGTCAGCTCTGCCTCTTGTACACCTATAATTTGCCTCAAGACGTCTACAATCCCTATCTTCAATGGGACCTGATAGGGCAATAGATAGGGGGTACCTCTGAAACCATACACTTTGAAAATGGTAGAAACAGGGTATAAATACATTTCTCCCCAATTGTGAACAATCTTAATACCCTCAGTAAACTCTTTAGTCCCGAGGAATTTCAAGAGAGCCTTAGGAATCCTAGTGTTTTCTGTGCATAAAAGAATCCTAATTTTAGATGCAAAGCATCTATCAAACTTTAGATAACTAGCATCCTCTCTATCGTAGGATAAAATAGTGCTCAAAAGTTGAACAAGCATCTCTTCCTTATCTTTTCCCTTAACCAAATCCATTTATTTTGCAAAATAGTCAGCACCCTTGCACAAAAACATGTGCATTAAAAGGGAGTACCATCCAAACGGCCTGCCCACCTTACCATTTTTTATCCCTACTATCCCTGCATGAATTGCATCAGTAAGGTATGGTACATAATCAAATATTATTGCCAGAGAGGGGTCTAGAATTTATGCAATCATCAACATGTAATGGGTTGGCATATTTTTCTTAGCATCTTCTCAAAAAATCTGACAAAGTGCCCAATACATACCCTTAGCTCTTAGAGTAAATAGATTCAGGGAGAAGGGTTCCATTGTACTGGGGCCTACAACTATTAACCCTCCTATCTTAACAAAGAACCCTTTCAATGGGCCACTCCTAAGATGATCCCTTTGTGCATTATAGACCTGGGCTAATGACTCAAAATCAATAGGCTCTAACAAATTTGAAATGTTACTAAGATTAAACACATTTCTAAATTCATCAACTTTAATTTCAATCAGGGATGATCCCTTCACATTCCTGATACATCTAGATATAGGGTCATAAGTTTGTACAATTAGGGTCAACAAATCTACATCCATGAATACACCAGGGACCACAAGCTTCCCCACATCCAATTCCCATATGCTATTCAAAGGGGCGAGGGAATGTCTCCGACCAAAACCTACTTTGAAGAATCCTAAACCTGACATCCCTATTTTTGGATCCCTTAACCAATTACCGTTATCATATAGGCCATCCCCAATTCTCAGACGAGGTTTCTTTGGTACCAATTCTTTGGCCTTGGACCTAACATTGGTAGACATGGTTAACTATTCTAAAAAATCATCACAAATGTTTCTATCCTGGTAATTCACTTTTCCTATCAACTCCCTTCTTGGTGCCATCTTGATAATGCAACTATATCAATTGAGACTTGCACAGACCTCTACTGAAACAGTTCACACAACAATCACTGAATTCAGACCAGAATTAGCAAGAAAAAGCACAAAAACCTTTTATTCGCCTGAAGAAAAAACCGCTCATCACCAATTACTTTGCAATAGACTTCATTGAAATGATGCCAACATTCAAGTTGAAGTGGACTCTAATATGGCAAGTTGGCATTGAATTTTAGAAATTAATCCCGCATGTTTCGACCATCACCTCAGAATTTAATTCACAAATCAAATTAAAAAATGGGCTCCAACGAATCATAAATTCTCTGAGTATTTCCTCTGTTTCGTTGTTTCGCTACTTCACGAAGCTTAAAACCTCCACACTTTTCTTTCATGAAACAACGACAACCATTGGATCATGGGAACTTGCACTGCTTTTATTCCGTCTAGTCTTTCTATGTTAGTGATAGGCCCTACCTTCTTTTTGCTATTTTGCTGGCCTTAAAACTTGTGCAATTTTCCTTCGCGAAGCAACACCGGCCATTAGATCATGATCTACCTGTTCGGTCTTTATCTCCAACAATGACCGTCAGTCTTATTAACTAACTGCACATCACCTTGACGGATAACGGTTTTCGCTATTTT
Organism: Cryptomeria japonica; assembly: GCF_030272615.1. Classification (NCBI taxonomy): domain Eukaryota; kingdom Viridiplantae; phylum Streptophyta; class Pinopsida; order Cupressales; family Cupressaceae; genus Cryptomeria; species Cryptomeria japonica. Next base: position 184,141,532 of record NC_081407.1, read on the forward strand.
GCAGAGACTAAGCTGTAAGCATCTTCGAGCTACGAAACAATGACAACCATTGGATCGACCATGAGATGAACACCTTTTAACATGCTTTAGACCTTTCAAGTGGGCCCTTTATCTCAGAGATAAATTGCTTTATCGTGTCACTGGTTAACAAACACCTCATGGCAGTCGGCCATTTTCTCAGGAAGTTCCATCGGGTTCCATTCCGAAACCACCACGTGCTTTACTTCACTATTCTCCACATAACTTCTGGTTGAACCAAGGTGGGCCCTCAACTACCCTTCAGAGCCACTTGCACTTGAGAGGTCACCATTATACTCCACGGAACAAACCATCTGTCCTGCCATATCATGCTTTGTGTCCGCCACCTCAGCAGTCTGGCTTCAATCTTTCCATGGAATTTATTCTTTGGTGAGCGGTCTATAGGTCTCATCAAACAAGCATTTTCATCAAAACCATCGGGCCCACCACGGACCTCCACCTCAGCCTGGGCCCACCACCTTTTCGCTACTTCGTGAAAGGTAGAACACATGCACCTTCTAGCCATGAATAAACACGAGTCGTCGATTCTTTTCTAAACCGATCATCCTTTAACCAAAGAAGCCACTCACCTCTGGGACCCGCCAAGTCTTTTGCTATTTCACAGAACTTATATCACGTGCATCTCGGGCTAGTGAATCAACACGAGCCATTAGATTTAAAACAAGATGCAGTTTTTTTATCTGATGGTCAATCCATCTGGTCGGGCTCGCCCAGCCTTTTCACTATTTCATGAACACTAACTTGCTAGCATCTTTGCCTAGCGAAACAATGACAAATGCAAGATTAACAATGAGTTGCACAATAATTATGGGCCCCGACAAACATTAAAATAGGATAAAGGTAAAGATGCACAGATTTAAAATATTAAGGGACTGCCTAGGGAAAAAACTAATGGGGGAACACTTTTCATGATAGACCGACGCTTCTCTAAGTGGTAAAAGAAACACAGAAATAGAACATAAGGGTTTTTCAAACATAGGAAGGGTTAGAAACTGAAAAACATTAAAACCTCCTCTGACCCAAGAAAATCAGAGGCAACAAGGCCATACTAGACACATTTTGTAGACTTTTAGCCAACTATGGAACAAGAATATCCAATTTAAAATAGTGATTTAACAAATCCAATCGATTGACTCATCAAGATGTGTGCACATGAGATCAATTACTAGTCCAACACATTTCCAGACAATGCTTCTCTAATATTTCCCAAGGCAAATTTCTTCTTTCCAAGCCACCAAAGCCACTACAATGTTCCCGGAATGCATTGCAACACATGTTCTTCAATAGCGATAACTATTTGTACTAGAAACATACTGCACATGTCAATTTACTATACCAATCCAATATCTCTATCGGTATACTTTGTCCACTGGCCCTCCTTCTAGTGTCACATCCCACTTTAACACTTGCAACAATGATCCATCTCTCCCGTGTGAATGTGCAGCCAAGATATTAATTGCACACACTCTTTCATCAAAACTTATCCCTCATGCTAGCGAATGCCCGTCCTTAATCTTTGTCCTTCTCAACATTGGGGGTGAATGATATGATCAACATGTAGCTCCCCCTAAGGATATGAATCTCCTTTAAACTTTAGGAGATATCACCGATGCATTGAATGCACAGTGTCAGTCCATGGTCATGTTCTCTTCCTTCTTCCTCCATACCTGCTTGGACTCCCTCCTCTTCTCATTTGTAGCCTTTGGAGTAGGTCTCATCTTCTTCTACAGATAGGTCTTTGATTTACTAGGTTCTATAGTATGAATGAATATATTTCCATAAAAGCATACTACATTCATCCCAACAAGATGATTGGAAGACCTTCTATCAGACTGGTTTGATCTTCTTCTCAGGGTCATGCCATTATAGTCCGCTACTGGTTTCAACTGACTTTTTAATCTTGTAGGAGTGGTTCTCCTTTGGGCATAGTTGCTATGTCGGTTGCATGTACATGAATCATCTTCTTCATGCACTCATTGCTTCTATGACCAGATCCATTACTGTTATAACATATATAATTTATATTTCTTGAAGCAGCAAATGGACTCTGGTTAGCATAACCGAGAGTGAGCTTATGCACATTTCTATATTCTGATGTTCTATACCAAAATGCATTACATCTTTTACAAACTAAATTGTTATTTCTAAGAAAAACACCCTTTCTATTCCTAGACATCATTTTGCATTCCTTTGCCCTATGGCCATATCCTTTACAAACAAAATAGTAACTGGAGAATGGAGACTTATTACTTACAAATTCATTCTGCCAAACATGAGGTGATCTTATTAGTTTGGCTTCTTCACCTTTACTTCTCTAGGGTGCAACATCTCTTCATCTTCCACCGATGGGGAATAGTTTAGGCTTCCTTTTTGTATTCTTGTTTCTGGTGAACATGTCTTCTCTCAGATTTATTTTTCCTTTAGGATTTACATTATTTTTTCTTGTTGCACCGGTCTTCATATTTATCCTCATGTACTCATCGATTGTAGTTAGGTCAACCTTCTTTCTTGGTGCACTTCGAACTGTGAAGGTCTGACCTTGTTATCTCTATTAGAGGAGACAAATTGAATGTCCTTGTGACGGAAATCCTTGCTTGTGGAGCCTTCACAGACAACATATCCTAATCCTCCGGTATCCTTGGAGTATTTTTGTTTACTCAACATGTTGTGCAAGGCCTCAGTTCTACCATCATACTGGATCCTTACCTTGAGCTAATTTTAACACTTCTCAAGGTCTTCCCTGATGCTCTCCATTTTCCCTTGTAGGTCCTAACATACTTTGTCCTTTGTCTCTACTTCTATCTACAACTCCCCACATCTTCTCTCCTTAGCATCAAAGAATGATTTCAATTCACTAGTCATTCATTTTGCCTCTTCTAGTTGAGATGTCAGTATGTAGATATTATTATTTGATCATTCAAGGACTATTCTCAACTAGCTATATTCTTCATGAACAGAATCTTTGTACCTCTTAAATTCATTTCTAACATTTTGCAGCTCTTCTAGTGCACTTACTAGTTCACATTGAAGATCAACTTCGGCTTCATCTTCACTATCACTACCAAACACATCTTGTCGGGGACATTCATCTATATTGTCACCTTCTGATGTGTGCTCCTCACTGTCTATCTCTTGAGCCATGAAAAGGTGGGTTCCTTCTTCATCATTTCTACTACAACAATTGGCTGATCTATCTTCATCATTTCCATAAAGCTTCTTCAACCTTTCCCACAAACTCTTTGCCAATTTTCATATGTCCACCTATGAGGAAACATTGTATGAGAGCCCATAGAGTATAGCCTTCATTGTTTCATCACTAAACCAGTATCTTCTATTTTCTTCTGAACTAGTGGGAGGACTAACATGATTTGGGAGACCATTTACAATAGACATCCATACATCATACCCTAATGAGGATAGGTAGACTTCCATTCTCCAAAACCAAATGGAATAGTTAGACCCATTAAACAATGAAGCAGAGATTGACTCAAAACAACCCATTGTCTATTTATACCAGAATCTACCCAAGCTAGAGAAAGCTTATCAACCAGGAACCTAGGATCTGATACTAATTATTGAAAAAAATGTACCACTGAGAGGGGGGTGAATCAGTGGTTTCCAAAACTCTTAACCTTTTGATTCTAAGAGTGAGTAGAGGTTAGCAGTGCAAACACTAAGTAAATCTATTGATCAGATAAGGAAAGACATCACAATGCAACCACTCAAAGGCACATCACATGAAACCGGTATATACGAGGATTAACCAAGATGGGAAAAAGCTCAGTGAGAAAAGTTATTGGAGTTTACTGCTCCAATCCAGCCTGACAATAAAAACACTAGTTAAAACATTTAAGGCACCAACCCAAGGAGCATGACTCCTACTAATGTAAAGAACCTGGTGCAACCTAAAATTACAGGCAAAAACATGGTAATTGATAACCGAATTGCTCAGGTTGGACAATCAAAAAATTATTCTACAGGGAGTATATGTTACCCAAGAATACTTTTTGCAATGTGATTATATTTTGCATATAAATGATTTAAAAATAAAATATATTTTTACAAAAGGGCAAGGAGAGGGAGTTGAACACTCAACCTCTCAACCCGACCTTCCTAACTACCCATACCTACCCTCTCGTTTTACCAATTGCTCTATTGTATTACTTGAAAATGTTTATTAGGGTAAATTACTATGGATAATAATTTGCAAATATTTCCACAAGATTTTAATTTATTAAAGTAATCTTGAAATGTGGAAATACATTTTGAAATATGTGATCTAAGTAAATTATTTTTACCCTAAAACATTGGTAAAATATATGTATTAGGGTAAAATTTTATTTCATATAAATGGATCTTATTTTGAAAAATATGTTAAAAGGTGTGAAATGTACTAATGAAGACAATTGAATTTTGATATTGTTATTACCTTTTTTACTCTCTTGTAAATTATTTTTGCCATTAATCACTAAATTAAATACTTTAGGGTGAATTTTATTTATTAAGAGATTAATTAAAGGATAAATATTTATTACAATGTTGTTTTATGTGCATAAAGCTAAAATTATTGGGCAAACATTAAAAGGGAGTATTCTTCATCCAAGATTACATTTTGACATTTTTTTGTGATATAATATTTCTAATTATTACTTGGGAAAGGCATTTTGATATTTATAGCATCTTGATATACTTATGCAAGTAGTATTTTCTTTTAGCCTTTTAAGAAATTATAATTGTAATATTTTTTATCAAAAGGGAAAATATATGTGGTATTGGATGACCTAAATAGGGTTTGATATATTACTATGTCATCTTATATTCTCTTAATATTATTTTCACCCTAGATAAATAATTTGAACATATTCATTAGGGTGAGTCATTTAATGCTCGATTGCTTTTTGCAAAGGTTATTTCACATGATATAATATTTCCCACTCAAATTAAAGATTACCAAAAGGTGAGAAAGTATTGTAACATTATCCAAAGGGAAGTATTTTCTTTTACTTGATATACAAAATCTTTTACCTTATGCTAATTAATAAAAACTATTATTGGAATAAATATTTACAAGTGTTTAATACTTTGATTTAAGTGAATTATTGTAAATAAGTACTTTGCATAGGGTAAATTGATTTAAGTGAATTATTGTAAATAAGTATTTTACATAGGGTAAAATGATTATTGCCTAATCTAAAGTGGAATATTTTTAATCTTTAATTAATAAGGGATTTCATTGGTTTATTTTATGTGCACGAGATATTGAATATTTACGGGAAGTATTATCAAAGCGGAGGATAAAGGATATATTATTAAAGCTTTATTTAGTGTGTATTTTAGGGATTCAAATATAATTATCTCTGTAAACCAAAGGGTGTGTCCTTTGGAAAAACAACTATCTGTAACTCCCTCTTATATGTGAAAGGGTGTGTCCTTTCACATATGTCTTTTGGATCAGGTATTTATAGGGAGTCCTTTTCAATTAAAAAAAGGAGATAATTCACAATCTGTCAGGCTGCCAATAGGGGCTATGGGATGTCTGTATTGGAGAAGTCTGTAGGAATGGAAGTATCATTTTGAGCAATGATTGTGTAATGGAGTATCTATAAGTGTAGCTATTGTATGCATTCACTCTCTCAAAAAATTAATATACAAGATTCGTTGTTTCAATTCCAGAATTCGTGTATACTTTTGTGTTGATGAATTTCATTTTGTCCTCTTGATAAATCTGATAAAGGGTTTAATACAGTGTGCCACCACAAGTTGTTATAATTGAATATAAGATTTGCTTCTTCATGTTCTTATAGCACTTAATGGAACCTCTGTATTGATAGTCTTGTGTGACAAGTTGCCTGAAAATTGTCTCAAGAGTTTAATCAAATTATTTGTCCACAAAGTATCATGCATATTCCTGGATAGAGGCACTAGTCTGTTATTTATTTCTGATATTTTGATTTGTATGCATAAGGTCCTTACAGAGAAACATTCTTCCATATCCTATTTGAACTAATTCTTGTAGATTTCATTCAAGTCCTAAAAGCATTTCATTTTCAATATACAATATCTTTAACATACACTTTTATTCATATTCAGTTTTCAGTTTTCAAAGTATTCAGCTAAAGCACATGATGTAGCATAGTTGCAGACACTAATTTGCCAGTTGTGTAAACTTGCTTAGAGGATTAAATCCACATTTAAATAACTCTTTTGTGCTTGAGAGGGAAGGGTACATCTGCCTAGGTCTTGTGGAGCCTGAAGTGCAGAGGGATTTGGTCTTCGACCATCCCTGTTCGTTGGCCAAGGCTGATTAGATTTCCTAAGGAGTTGGCAAGTCTTTGGGTTTTCCAATCTATGGTTTTGGGCACCAACAGAACTAACCCAAAGAGCACCAACCCCTACTAATTTATGGACACCAACCCAAGGGAGAACCAACCCCTGCACCAACATCCAACTGAGTGACAACAATAAATTATATCGAAATAATACAATAGTTGTATCCTGGTTACAAATGAATTATGTAATATCTGCAACTAATCTCTCTCTACCGGTTTCTCTCCTACTCAGCTTTTCCAGTAGTATTCTCTATCTTCTGCTCTACCTCCTCTCTGTCGATTCACACTCCCCTACCTCACTAATTCACTCCTATCTCCTGTCACACTACCTCCTCCTTGTCTAATCTAATCTTACTCTCTTCCTCTCTCTTCTTAGCTTCTTGTTATTTCCTTACCTGTTTACGATCTACCAGTTGTCTTTCTTTGCACCTAGTTACCTGTGACTTCCTTAGTACTAGTTCAAACCTATTATGTCCTTCACCTTGTTGGATCTCCTTCAACACTCTCTCTGCATGCTTCACTCTTCTATGCCCGCTTCACTCTTCTCTGCCTTCTTTTTACTAGTGCAAACCCTACTGGTTTATAGTAATGTTAAACTCTATAACAATTTACTGGTTGCCTTGGCCTTATAGATTAAACCACTCTCAATCCTATTAGTGGTTGCACCTCAAAATGCTTAGTTGTTTCACTCTCATAGTTAGATTGACTCTTTTCATGCAACTAACATCACACCTTCTAGCAGCATCAATCAATCTGGTCTTCTACCTGCATACTTATAGCTGAGATTTCCCACCAACACACAACTTCAAACTATTAGCGCGCTAGGGTTTCTTCCATTGATCATGAGGAGCATCAAATCAAATCACATCTCATTCTACATGAAGATGGACAAGCTACAAGGAATTGGGAATTTCCACCATATATCCTTTCTTCCAAAGCATATTTTCTATACTTAGCAAACAAGGATAGTTTGTCGGCTTGGCACTTGGTCAATCACCATAAATGGTTCGATGGTTTACAGCACCAACTTCAATCTACACCTGGACACTCTACATCGATTGATGCATCCCATCGATCACCTTTGTTCGACCTTCCTCGATCTACACACCTCTGCAACACATCACTTAATTCACAGGGTCTACATTTAATATTGACCAACCCTGTAACCTCATCGGTGCATACTCCATCTACCACTTCATGCTTTTTCACCACCTCAACTCCATGTGGCACCATTATCGACATCCACCTTGGCTTACTATGTCGGTCCTACTTGGTCACTAACCAATAACACACAACCGGTGTATGCTTCATACTATCGGTCCATATTTTGCTGCCAACACTCTAACCCTACTAGTATATCTTGTCTTATGGGTTAACCTTCCCCTTCATTGTGTTGGTGGATCATATCAGCCCGGTTATCACACATACTGGTTCCCATGTGTGCCCTACTGTTGTATCATATTGACCGGTCATTGTCCTTGCAAATCAACATGCTCATCTTCATCTGATGAGGTCCTTTCACTTGTGCTCTTTCTTGCATATCGGTAGCACTGTGTACCGACGAACACTACATATTCCTTCATGTTGGTAACATGCATGATAAAATTATGCAAACAGTCTTCAACTATCATTGCATCAATCTACATCAACATTTTGGTTGCACACTCTATTTGCAGCTAAACCTTTCTTTCTCCTTCATCTGACAGGTTCTCCTCTTAGCCGGTTTGTCAAAGTGACAAACTCATCACTCCTTGTTTGTTTCAATAGCTCATCTTTTTACTCTATTGATCAAGTGCACATCACTAATCTTACATGTTGGAGGCTCACGCGTATTATCGGGGCAGTGGAGGTAGCTACACAGTGGCTCACAATCTGCCAATCACCGGTGGGAGAGGATCTATATCACCTGCTGGCCAATGGTGTGACTTCCCTATTATTGGGTAGATGCAATTTTCTTACAATCCTTGGGAAACATTCCTTCTTGAGTATTCTCTTCTTCTAGGAACAACATCATTTACTGGTGGGAGTCTTGCTAGATGGCATCACACTATCAATCAATGACTTGTGCACTCTACAATCTTACCGATCATCATCTTACTGGTTAGTACCAACATGTATACTAACATATTCATCCACTTGTTCACCGAGTACTGATTTCTTCATTTCCAAGAACAACTTATAGTATACTAGTGACTCTATCTTTCATACCGGTTGGCCTCAATTGAACACACTACCAATTGTCATCTATGACAATAATACGAGTTGACATCAATGACAACACTGCACATACATCTCCCATACCGGTTGTCATCCTATACCAGTTGACATCAATGACATCACAATGCCAACATTATGTACTAGTTAACCTAATTATTTAGTTCAGTGATTACCTCCATGGATATCCTCTCATAAAAAAATAGTCTACAACCCTCTAATAATTACATACACAAATGCATCTTTTCGCCAAATTTAGTAACATTTATAATTACCCTTTAATTCTAATTCAAGATAGTGGTAATATATTATTATTTCTCTCATTTATAGATAACCCACTTTTATGAGTCATAGTAAAGTAGCTTCATAAGCCAAAAATTACACTAAGTAGGTGGTCATATAAAACAATGATTTTTAGAACATAAATCAATTGTGTTAGATAGTTCAGATAACCAGAAGACAACTTAGAGGGGAAGGGGGTGAATCACTTGTCACAGATTACTAGAAGATTTAGAAATTTAAACATTAATATCGGAACCCAAAAAAATAATACTGAAATAGCAGTTAATCCAATTAAACATAAGCAATAATCACAAAATAAATACCATCCACATGACACCAAAATTTGTAGGTGGAAAACCCTGTAAAGGGAAAAACAACGGTGGGAAGCCTACCCACAGTCAGATAATACTTCTGCAGTAAGTATGTGAATTACAATAAAGGGGCCTGCACTTCCAGGAAGGTGAAAAACATAGAGCACACTACTCATCACAAAAGGAGCCTCACTGACTACATATAAATCTAGAATACAATCTAGAGAAGTGTTGAACTACAAAAGATAGCATCTCCTATGCCAGAGTACAGTTTCGGTTAAGCTCAATACCGGAGGGCTAAACCCAATTTGATCTCTAATGATCAACCAACTCCTCTGCCTGAATGATATTACATTCCTTCAACATGAACTCTTACATTAACCATGATGATGTACAATGAGATCTTACATCTTATTTTTATAAACCCTTGACTATAAACAATCAGGTCGACCACCAAATAATAAACCAATTACATAATTACAAACCATGTCCTCCTTAGATCAAAGATGAAATCCAACACAAACGACATCACAAAAATACATCAATAGGTCCTATTCACACGTTACATTAATGCCAGTCCATAACCTAGATCAACCGGGACCAAGTATAGGTCCACACATTTCAGCAATGATCTCCAAATGCCAAGTCTCGAACATGATCACCAACAACATCCTGAAACTCCATCAGAAGCTGCACCAACACCAATTATGCAATGCATCAAAGATATCCACCAAAATCTCTATTGGTGAAACCCTCACTGGAACCAGAAACCAATCTTCTAAGGAAACATGATAGCATCTAAAAACCAGTTGACCAAATATGAGTATGAGTATCATGAACAAGCCAATTCCATCACCAAATTATACTGGAGCCTACTGGATTATGTTGGATCCAAGTTAACTAGAAACCACTCAACCTACTAGGACCGAAAGGGTGTCGGTAAAGCATCCAAACAACTAGTATTAAGATCAATGACAAAACATCAATGCAACACATAATAAATTCCTCCAAATGGCCAACAAATTGATCATGTAAGTTGTCATTGATAAATGTAGATCGCAAACAATATTTTTTCTTGAGGCAATCTTACTAGCACATACAAGAACAAAAATCTCTAGTATGGCTCGAGTATCTATAGACTTGGGTGATCAAGGTAATCTAGCCTTTTGCATCTGACCTAAACTCATTCTTGTGCTACACTTTTGTCATTTTTAGTGCCATTTTCATTTTGTTAAGAAGTAGCTGGTTGTTGATAGAGTTGATATACTACTAATTCATTTTTTCATAGTGAGTTAAAACCTATTGTATTCTAATAGCCTCATATTATTTGATGATGTTCATATTACAAATATTTTTTCAATCATTTATAAACTTATGTCTAGAACTACCTCTACTAATTTCCTAAATAATCTTTATATCACTATGATTCCAGTGTTGGTCTCAAGCTAGCACCAATTGAAATGCCTATAGTTATTAAGGGAAAGAAACTTATTCCATCAATATATAATTGGCCAATATATATACATTATAGATCTATTGCCTTCCATGTGAAACTTTTGTAAGAATTCATCCATGTCAACATGGTTGGGATCAGTGCCACCAATATTAAAGTAGGGACAATACATCTTCGAGAATGGATGATGTACTTTGAACTAATAGCCCCTAGATATTTCCCTAATATTATCCTTTCTTATTCTGAAGATATTTCAAATATCCACATCATTAATATTCATTGCATTTAATTGAGGTTTCTCCTTGAATCAACACACAACTAAATTCTAAATAATCCTATTTTATCAAATTTTGGTGCTTATCATTAAGCTATATTAGTTAAAGTAAGAATCCTTAGATTTATAATTCCATAATTGCATTATGATGAGAGTCAATAATCTTATATATCTTATAATGCTTAATTGAAACGTGGGAAATATTATAGAATCAACCTAGATATTGGCATCATTTTTCCATTGAGGTCAAAGCTGCAAAAATAGCCAAATGAGGAGAGACACCTTCGAGGGGAGAGTTATAGAAAGTGAGAAATTGTAAACAGTTGTTTATTGGTTTCAAAAAATAAAAATAGGAAGATTATAGTAAATGTTGTCACTCGTGTCAAAGGTTGATTTTGCCTCTCTTTGTTAGATATGTTAGATATGTTATCATTTTTATCAAGGAGTGTTGATGCATTAATAGGTTATTATCAAATGTGGTTTGTCAAAAGTTGAGTGTTCAACATTTTAAGTGTATTGAACTTTGGACCTAGGGAATTTAGTGTTATATGTTTTTCGTTGGTAGAATAGAATGTAGTATGTTCATCTCTTAACCCCTGATGAAGGCATTGTTCCCTTTGAATTTTTTACTAAGTTAGTCAAAATTTGTAGATAGGTTGTGTGTCTTATCATGTTCATATTTATTTGAATGACGACATGGAGAATAATTGATTCCCAACTACTAAATATCTCTTTTACCATCATAGATCAAGCTCTTTTGTTTAACATTTTCAATCATTTCTTGTGTTTCTGAATGAAATGGTTTTTCATTGGAAGAGTTAGCCACAATTTGAGTTTGTTGAATAATTGTTTTGATGAAAGAAGGATATAGTTGTAACTATGATGTTTTCAACCAAGTTTCAAATTCATGATCCACTAAGTTCATCAATGAATGAGTTTAGAAAAAGTCTAATCTATTGAAAAAGAAGGATGATTTTGTAAGGTTTGTGTTTCTTAGTAAAAAACAAGTTCAAATGCTACTTAGTTCACTGATGGAAGATTCACTAAAAAGCTCGGAGTTGAGTTTGTATAGGAGTGAATTTTTTGAAAGATAGGTTCACCAAAAGCCAGATTCTATAAAAAGAAGACGAAAAAGATAATCTTACAAAGAGGTGATTTCATCAAAATATGAGATCATGCTTAAAGTCACTTCTTTTGAAAGAAGAGTTAGTTTGAGTCTCATTTCATTGAAAAGGAGAAGAAGAAAATTTATATGATGAAGTGATACATTGTTGCCAAAATAGAAGTTACTATCAATGTCTTATTGCATGTGGTAAAAGAGAAGGTGAACCCCCATGCTTTTAAATATGAACAAAGATATCTTTTTGTGATAGTTGACTCAAGGGATTACAAGATGCTCATCAAATTAGTTTTTATTTGGCCACTATATTAAACACCATTAATAATTTATGATTAATTCTAAGGTAAAATTTCCTTTGGATTTGGAATGTTAATGGTATATAAAGAAGAATAGATTCAAGAAATTGCCACGTGGATTTTCTTTATTCATTCACTATAAAATTAATTTATATAAAAGTGGAATTAACTATTTAGAGTACATATTGTTTTAATATTATAGTAAAAGAAATTTTTTCATTAGAACTATAAATAGATATTAGTTAAATATTATAATCTATTAATTTCCCATTTAAGAATTTTTTATAAATTCTTTTAATGATTGAATAAGGTTATTAAACTTCATAATTAAACTTTCATAGAGAAGAATATAGCACATGGAATTTTATATTGAACTATTTAAAAAATATAAAATGATTTGGAGAGCAACAGACATAAATTTTGGTCAATCGACTTTGATGATTGAAGGATATTTTATTTATTTTCTTTTAATATTGTTCAAGGAGATTCGTTTATGATTTAACAATATTATTGATAGAGAGAATGACTGACTAGAATCAAATTTGAACAACAAGGAGCTCAATTTACCATTATTCTAGTAGGAATATGTTTTTAATTTGGGATTAAAGTATACTTGAGTTATATTTTGAACTTAAATGGTGGAAAATTTATGAATAGTGCATTTGTAAAAAAACAACTAAATGGGAGATTGATAGAATTGATGATTTAAAGAATCTATGTGCAAACTCAAGAAAACTTTTAGGATCTTATAGAATTATTTCAAACTAATTGAATTGTAAGGTAAAAATTATCCATAATATCTTAGTATCCCTAACAAGGTTGCCTCCATCGAATAATTTCACATTTGAACATATACCACTCACAAAAATTATAGGCACTTCAACCATTTCCTCTAAATTATGAACTAGTGTGTTTTGAAGGTGATTAGATTTCATAATTTTTTAAGTGTGATAATGTTTTAAGTATTAATTCATATATGGATTAGAGAATGTGGAAGTTGGAAGATTAAAAATTATTTTGCTATATGTTTTGTTGAAGAAGTGAAAGAGGAAATGCAATTTAGAAGATTTGGTATTATAAATTTAAAAATAATTGTCTTCAAAAACCATGATATAACTATTTCATGATATTCTAGTACCATAATATATCTATATATTAGATATGATTCTTTAAACTTTACTTTGGTTGGAAGAAAGTTAACATGCGTGTCATAGAAAATGTTAATTTTGTTTTTTTATTTATTTAATGCAAAAATTGTTCTCAATGTTTAAAATAAAAATCTAAATTTAAACATGAATAAATTAACCATGATTAGTTGATTATATTCTTGGAATTAATTTGTTTTTTAGACATAAAAAAATACTATTTTCTAGTTTATAAGTATGCTCAAATAGTACTAAGATAATTTAGCAAAGTATTTTAAGTAGATAGTTTGACTTGAATGACTTACTAAGTTGATAAAAGGTTTAGAAGATAATTTATACACATATAAAAGAATGTTGTGGGGATCTTTCAAACTTATTGTCATTTCAAAATAAATTTATAAAGTTTTAATCATAGATGTTTGACATCATGCAGAATCAGGTGCTTCCAATCAACTTGACATTAAAACTTTTCCATCTACATGATGAAAATATACATAAAAGAATTCTCATAAATGATATTTCAAATTAGTTGAGATCATTAAATGGTAATTGATGCTAAAAAAAATCGAGATGTTGGAAATAAACATAAATCTATTCAAATAACGAGCCCAACCATAAGTAACACAAATTGAAACTATTTCAATAACATATCAAGAAAGAAAAACATCAAACAAAAGAGAATTAAATTAACTAAACATAAAAAAATAATGATGCTTCTCCTAAGATTGAATGTATAGCTCTCCCTTGGCCTCCTCCTTTCCAAGATCTCGTTTCTATGAATTTCACTCTCAGTTTGAGTACTAACACAAGGATGACAAATGAAGATTGGGAGATACTTGATTATGTAACATTTGTGGGTGAGTATGCAAGGGCTTGTTGAATATCCATAGTAAAACCAAAGATAGTGGTACTACTATGGCAATGGAATAAAAAATAATTTGAGATATACAAAATAAACCACAATAAACTTGCTAGCTACCCTCCTATCACAATGGAAATGGGATATCATTTTATGGGAAGAATGAGCTAATGAATGGTCAAGATTGAATGTCATAAGAAAGAATAGGATTGCTTGAGGATTCCATGATCCTTAATCCATGTGCTCTTTCTCAAGCAATCATGTGTTGACAAGTGTCGAAAAGGGAAGACTTTAGAGGGAAATAGATAAAGCCTTAAAGGATTGAGAAGACATGAAGGAAGAAATTAATAGTCAAGTTGATGGATTTGGACTTAAACTAGGGTTGGAGGAATGTGAGAGAGTTAAATGTAGGTTAGAATAGTCAAAGCCCATGTGGGTTTTCTCGCAAAAGGGATAGGGCTTTGAAGGCTTTGTAATAGCCTTAATGGTTGAGAAGTGACCCTTCCCTAATCCCATGTTTTAGGAATGTGAAAACAATTAGGGGGTGATTAGGCTAATGAAAGGGGGTTTAGAAATGATTAAGGGGAGGATTAGTGTACAAATTTCATTTTCTAGACAATGCTAGTGGGTGAGGGGATTTAAATTAAATAAGATAAATGTTTAATTAAGTTGTATATGTGGGAGGATAAAGGGATTTAAATAATTATGGGTGGGGAGATAAGACGGATTAATTATGGAAATTTTTTTTTTATTTAATTAATAATTTTTGATAGGGATAAATGACTTATACAAGGACTTGAAGCATAAAGTTTTACAACAGCTGGCCAACAGCCAAACCGGCAAGAAACAACAACAAAATAGGGGAGCAACCTCAAACAGAAACAAAAACAAAAGAAACACAAACAAACAAGCCAAAGAAAAAAAGGTTCTAGTTAAGCAAGAGCACCATATCCTTGTTCTTTTGGATGGAAATCTTGTTGATTTCCTCAAGCTTCTCCATGATGAATCTGGAGGTACCCTTGTTGTTGTTTCTGCTCCTGGTTCTGGAACTGCGTCCCAAGGTTTTGGAGTCTCCAGCAGCCACATCATCTCCACCAAGTTCTTTCACCGAGTCACTGTGGAAGGATCTATAATCAACAACCATCTCGTTAATCTTTTCTAGCCCCTCAATGTTGTTGTTCATGGTTTCTTTACTAATGTCGACTAGATTCTTGAGATTTTTCTTATCTCAGCCATGGATTATTCCACCTTATCAATCCTTTGTTCATGGTTACATTTCATAACCTCAACATTATGAGAGAGTTTTTGAGTCATGATCATAAGTATTTTCGGCTTGCTGGGTTCTGGGCAAGCAACAAAATTGTCAATAATTTCTTTAGCCCCCATCTTGAGGGTGTCAATTTTGCGCTTGACCCACTTCTAGAAGTGCTCCTCGCTTTTAGTGGCTAGCATTTAAAGATTCATCAGACTACCATCTTTCCCCTGATTGTCTTTTTGGACATTGATAGGGATGTCCAGTTTAATCCCTTAGTTCGTAATCTTTGGGCTGTGATCCTTCGGTGCGATCTTTTCCTTTTTGGTGAGGGGTTCGGCCTTGGAGATCAACTTGCTGGTGGTTTTGTATTTGTTGGTTGCCCATCTCGGGGGTTCTTCCTGCCAAGCATGTTAGGAGTGACCATCTTGTCTTTTTCCTCTGCAAATTCATATTTAGGGTCATTAACAGGAACCCCACTATCGTCCAGGTCCATCTTTGAATCAGAGACATCTTGGACCTCCATCTATAGACCAATCTCGGCAAGCGAGGGCACAATTTTAAGGGATTTGGTGGGTTCCATGATAAGGACAATAAGTCCCTCCTGAAGAACGGGGTTGCTAGGGTTTTCCAGGTGCTTTTCTAGGCTATTCTCAATGGAGGAGGCAAGATAGTAGGGAACAAAGATAATTTTGTCATGGAAAACATGATTTAAAATAGTGAAATGGTACGAGAAGATACTTGCATACCTATCATCATGGGTGAAATATGTCATTATAAACTCATCCATATCAGCCCACGGGGCCATGAGGTTTTTCCTATTATATCTGCCATCAGCCATCTTGGTGACTCTAGAGAGCTCCTTGTCTTTATCGAAGAAGATCGACAAGTCCTCCTCCCTAGTTTTTCTATCCCTATAAAATCTTCTTCTAGTCATAGGCAGACCAGTGACCATCACCACCAAAGTTTCATCTATTTGATAATCGACACCATAGGCCCTAAGAATCCTTTTTGTCCATCCGTTAACAAAGGCCTCCATTATCAGAGGAGAGGGGCCATGAAGTCGGTCCAGGTAGGGGATGAGACCACCATCGACCACTTACTGCCAGACATCTTTATTCTTTTTCCACTTCTCACAAGTAGAGGGATCTTGTCTATTCTTATCCCCTCCCATTATGCTCGTGGGCCCCAGATAATAGGAGATCACTATCGCCAACTAGATGCAAAAAATGAGCCACACCCAAAGGATATCAAAATAGTAGCTGAAAAGCCACACAATGAGATAGGAAAACTAGTCGCCAAGGAGCTTTCTAGGATTCTGATTAGGTAAAACCAGAAAGAGTTGTTTCCCTATCAACTCAGTCATTTCATGATAAGAGATTATTGATCAACACAGTAATCCTTATGTGCTAGATTGCACAAATTTTCGGGCAAAGCATCCTTGCTACTCCACTAGTTGGTTGCCACGTATCCCACCACAAAATTAGCCAGTAGATCCGCCACCTTATTTCCTTCCCGATATATGTGTGAGATTTTGAAATCTATCAGATCATTGATTATATTTCATAAGTCCTTGATTAGGCTAGCAATCGTCCAACTAGGATCCGTGCGACCACTCAAGCAGTTGATAGTGTTTAGTGAGTCGGACTCCAGCCACACTTTAGTAAACCCTTCTCTTTTAGCCATGTGTAGCCCAATGTGGGCAGCATTGACTTCCACATAATGGTTAGTCTAGAAAAGAGGAATGAATTAATTAGATGTAAAATTTATTTAATAATGAAAATAATATAAAATTCATTTATTTAGGTAGGACAAATTCAGGTGCCTATAATAATAATACTAGAGCAAATCTACCATTTTTATCGAAAGATAATTATAATACTTATCATAATAAATTTCTTACATAGTAAACCTCAATATACTTGCAAGCCACCCTCCTTTCACAATGGAAATGGGATATCCTTTATAGGAAGAATGGGCTACTGAATGGTCAAGATTGAATGTCTTAAGAAAGAATAGGATTCCTTGAGGATTCCATGATCTTCAATCCATGTGCTCTTTCTCAAGAAATCATGTGTTGACAAGTGTCAACAAGGGAAGACTTTAGAGGGAAATATGTAAAGCCTTAAAGGATTGAGAGGGAAATAGATAAAGCCTTAAAGGATTAAGAAGACATGGAGGCAGAAATTAATAGTCGAGTTGATGGATTTGGACTTAAACTAGGGTTGGAGGAATGTGAGAGAGTTAAATATAGGATAGAATAGTCAAAGCCCATGTAGGTTTGCTCGCAAAAGGGAGAGGGCTTTGAAGGCTTTGTAAGAGCCTTAATGGTTGAGAAGTGACCCTTCCTTAATCCCATGTTTTAGGAATGTGAAAACAATTAGGGGGTGATTAGGCTAATGAAAGGGGGTTTAGAAATGATTAAGGGGAGGGTTAATGAACAAATTTCATTTTCTAGACAATGCTAGTAGGTGAGGGGATTTAAATAAAATAAGATAATTGTTTTATTAAGTTCTATATGTGGGAGGATAAAGGGATTTAAATAAATATGGGTGGCGAGATAAGATGGATTAATTATGGGAACATTTTATTTATTTATTTAATATTTTTTGATAAGGATAAATGGGTTTTACAAGGACCCGAAACATAAAGTTTTACAATAGTTGGCCAACAGCCAAACTAGCAAGAAACAACAACAAAATAAGGGAGCAACCCCAAACAGAAACAAAAAAAAAAAAAAAAAGACAAACAAGTTGAAGAAAAAAAGGTCCCAGTTAAGCGAGAGGGCCAGATATTTGTTCTTTTGGATGGAAATCCTATTGATTTCCTCAAGCTCCTCCATGATAAATTTGGAGGTACCCTTGTTGCTGCTTCTACTCATGGTTCTAGAACTGCGTCCCATGGTTTTGGTATCTCCAATAGCCACATCATCTCCACCAAGTTCTTTCATCGAGTAACTATGGAAGGATCTATAATCAACAATCATCTTGTTAATCTTTTCTAGCCCCTCAATGTTGTTGTTCTTGGCTTCTTTACTAATGTTGACCAGATTCTTGAGATTTTTCTTAATCTCAGCCATGGACTGTTCCACCTTGTCAATTCTTTGTTCATGGTTACATTTCATAACCTCAACATTCTGAGAGATGTTTTGAGTCATGCTCATGAGTTTTTCCGGCTTGTTGGGTTCTTGGGAAGCAGTGAAAATGTTAATAATTTCTTTAGCCCCCATCTAGAGGGTGTCGATTTCGCGCTTGACCCACTTCCAACAGTGCTCCTGGCTTCTAGTGGTTTCCATGACAAGATTCATCAGACTACCATCTTTCCCCTAATTGCCTTTCTGGACATTGATAGGGATGGCCAATTTAATCCCTTGGTCTGTAATCTTCAGGCTATGATCCTTTGCTGCCAGCTTTTTCTTTTTGGTGAGGGGTTCGGCATTGGAGATCAACTTGCTGGTGGTTTTGTATTTGTTGGCTGCCCATCTGGGGGGGTTCTTGCTCCAGAGTGTCTCAAGAGTGACCATCTTGTCTTTTTCCTCCGTAGGTTCATATTTAGGGTCATCAGTAGGAACCCCACTATCATCCAAGTCCATCTCCGAATTAGAGACGTATTGGACCTCCGTCTATAGACCAATCTCGGCAAGCGGGGGCACAACTTCAAGGGATTTGGCCTGTTCCATGATAAGGACAATAAGTCCCTCATGAAGAATAGGGTTGCTAGGGTTTTGCAGGTTCTTTTCTAGGCTATTCTCAAGGGAGGAGGCAAGATAGTAGGGAACAAAGATAATTTTGCCATGGCGAAAATGATTGAAAATAGTGAAATGGTAGGAGAAGATACTTGTATACCTACCATCAACAATGATATATCTCATTATAAACTCAGCCATATCAACCGACAGGGCCATGAGGTCTTTTGTATTATATCCGCCATTAGCCATCTTGGTTACTCTAGAGCGCTCCTTGTCTTTGTCGAAGAAGATCGACAAGTCCTCCTCCCCAATTTTTCTATCCCTGAAAAAACCTTCTTCTAGTCCTAGCCAGACTAGTGATCATCGCCACCAAAGTTTCAGCTATTTGATAATCGACACCATAGGCCCTAAGACTCCCTTTTTTCCATCCATTAACAAAGGCCTCCATAATTAGAGGAGAGGGGCCATGAAGCCGGTCCAGGTAGGGGACGAGACCACCATCGACCACTTCCTACCAGACATCTTTATTCTTTTTCCACTTCTCGCAAGTAGAGGGCTCTTTTTTGTTCTTATCCCCTCCCATTATTCTCCTGGTCACCAGATAATAGGAGATCAGTATTGCCAACCAGACACAGAAAATGAGCCACACCCAAAGGATATCAAAACAGTAGCAAAAAACACACACAATGAGATAGGAAAACCAGTTGTTGAGGAGGTTTCTAGGATTGTGATTAGGGAAAACTGGAAAGAGTCGTTTCCCTATCAACTCAGTCATGTCATGATGAGGGAACATTGATTAACATAGTAATCATTATGTGCCAGATCGCACAGATTTTCGAGGAAAGCTCCCTTCTACTCCACCAGTTGGGTCCCACGTATCCCACCGCAAAATTGGCCAATAGATCCACTGCCTTGTTGCCTTCCTGATATATGTGCGAGATTTTGAAATCTGTCAGATCATTGATTATATTTCGACAGTCCTTGATTAGGCTGGCAATCGTCCAGCTAGGATCTGTGCGACCACTCAAGCAGTTGATAGTGTTTAGCGAGTCGGACTCCAACCACAATTTAGTAAACCCCTCTCGTTTAGCCATGTGTAGCCCAATGTGGGCAGCATTGGCTTCTGTGTAATGGTTAGTCTAGAAAAGGGGAATGAATTAATTAAATGTAAAAATTTAATTAATAATTAAGCAAATGTAAAATTCATTTCTTTAGGTAAGACAAATTCAGGTGCCTATAATAATAATACTAGAACAAATCTGCCATTTTTATCCAAAGATAATTATAATACTTATCATAATCAATTTCTTACATAGTAAATCTGATGATTTATTGATTTATTGATATTTATGAAAATTAAATATTTTATAATTTAATACATCACCTATATGTTACATAGGTTTTCTGAAATAAATGTCAGTAAAAATAAGATAGTGATAAATTGAATACCCACTAATTAAAATTTAAAATATTAACCAACTGTGTTAATAAAATGTTTGTCCATTTGCCAGTACCACCATGTACTCCGAAAATAGAAAGCGTACACAGGAAATGTAAGATCACATCTTTCATTGTCATACATAGTGGAAATACGTATGTTTCGAAGAAAGAAACATAAGAATATCCTTACAGATAAACATTACACTTGACTGTTTATTAAAATGATGGATTGCTAAAGTTTGTGCAGATGATTTCTGAAAATGAACTCAAATCAAAAGTGGTTTAACTTACTATTTTCCTTTGTACTTATCAAAGGTGAGATATACCCATAAATTGGCTACCCACTTCTTATTAATCAACTGAAAATTAAAATATCAAGATTAATATAATTTCAATTAATTAATAGACACCCAAATGCTGTATTATCAATTTTGTCCAGATGATGTCTGAGCATGAACTCCAAGTACGCTGTTCCAGTAATCGTTGTCCTCATCTAGGCGTAGTTCTTGCCATCCCCAAGCTGACTGCAGATCAGAATTTGTACTTAATTCACCCATGTTTGAGTTATTGTCACTGATCTTATTAGGACTACTGTAATTAGGGGAATCCAGAAGCAGGTCTGTCAAGTCCTGTATGTCACGGTTATGAACAGCATCATCAGAGCTAGAGGAGTCCTCATGGCTGCTAGGGTTCTTGCATTCTATTTGGCCCCTCATAGTACCCTCAGAGAAAGGATCATGGGATCCGGTAGCTGAACTGTCATCCTGGTTATCAATAATAGATTCCTTCCTGAAGGCCTTGCCTGCTTCTGAGTTCCAGAGCTTCAAGAAAATATCAGTAGGTGCCTTGAAATCTCATTATCAGTTCTCCCTGGCAGTTGGGAAGCAATCGTGGACCACCTGCATAAAGTCACTGTATTAAAACTAGAAACCGTAAATGCAATCAAACAAAGTAGTTACCACGTCCATAGTCATATTGGGAATCAACTTTTAGTATATTTATTAGTCCCACCGATAAGTAGCAATAACAATTGGTTGTTCAGTACACAACATTTGAAGAAGCTACATCCATGGTTAACCAATCATTTTACTACCTGTTGCCTAGAATTGCATGCAACTGGAGAATAGTTCTTTCTTCTTCTGGTTGAAATCGGCCTCGCTTAATATCGGGTCTCAGATAATTAGTCCAACGTAGGCGGCAACTCTTCCCACATCGAAGTAGCCCTGTGCACATTAGAATTGCATTAATTCATTACATACTTATAAGCTCACATGAATAACTCGGAACCCAGCTATATAACACAGATCAAAATGAAAATATATGTATATACTTCACCGCCCAAATGAATGTTCAAAATTATTGTTTTGTTTCTTTCTTGCAGCAGAAGAATAAGGTAGATTGATTCCAAGGGATCAAAATTACCTTCATATTACAACTAATAAAAGGGACATACATTAATTGTTATCATAATATTTTTCATCGTACAAATGACGTGGAGAAACACGCTCCCCAAGTTACCATTTGAAAGATGGAACGCAAGATCGGCGAATACAGCGAATAATTGAAGGCCGCAAGGTCATTGAGTATTTATCGCCTGCACACATCAGTCTGGTGTAATCCCAGTGCGTGACAGTCTACCCGACCATTGTAGCATCAACCTGCAATAAGTGTGTAGATACATGTAGGGAAAGGATTCAGCATTTGTAAAAGTGTGTATATACATATAGGGAAGGGATTCAGCATTTGTAAAAGTGTGTATATACATATTGGCAATGGATTCAATGGATTCAGTATTTGTTTATTAAATGATAAATATTTTTAATATTATATTAGTTGTGATTTTAGAATTATTATTACTGATGATTATTTATAATTAAAAAATATATATTTTTAATATCTATAAGTAGCAAATCATATGAATATCAGTATATTAGTAAAACATAATGCATCATATTTGATCATGTGGTTCTAAAACCTTAGTTATAACTTGATACAAGTATTATTAATTTTTCAAAAATTATAAGAAAATAGATTCATTTGATAGTGTGTTGAGAAGTGTAATTTATAATGATAGTAAGGAGAGAAGTATTTGATGTTATGACTATAGAAAATAGTTGAAAAAAAAGCTATATAGAGATGATTTGTCTTTCAATATAAAATTCTTAACTCTAAAATAAAGTTCAAATTAGGGATTGTGTTAAAGTTGACTTAAACATTTGATTGCCTAAAACTATTAAATTAATTAGTCCTAGGTTTGAAATAAAACAACCAATCATTTATCCTAATACTTGCCTAAAGCATATTTCATCTATTAAAAATAAGGTTGTTTGGTTAACAAATAGGGGAAGTGTACTAGTAAGTATTATCGCTAACTTTGTGCACCCATAGTGTGTGGTTTTTGGAGCATCTTTATGTAGGCATCAGACAACCCTTTGAAATGTGCATTTTTTGACACCTACATTCATAACGGATCCCACAGTGTCATCACTACTTAGAAACTAGAACAATAGATATATGTAGTTAGAATTGCATATTGCATAGATCTCTATATGCAATTCTAACTACATATATCTATTGTTCTAGTTTCTAAGTAGTGATGACACTGTGGGATCCGTTATGAATGTAGGTGTCAAAAAATGCACATTTCAAAGGGTTGTCTGATGCCTACATAAAGATGCTCCAAAAACCACGCACTTAAAATTGTCCATACTTATACACAAATACCCCAATAGTCATGCACACATGTCCTAGTAGTAGTGCAAAAATGGACAATTATAGTCCAAAAATGCTAAAAGTAGGTGGCTATTAGTATATGTGAACTTTTTTTAATGGGCTTTTAGTTATCATTTTTTTGGTTTTTTTAAAGTTAATAGTTGGGTGATTTGGTGCACAATGAGTGAACAGTTATTGGAAGTATAATGGCTACTGGTGCTCCTCCCTTACACTATCATGAAAAATATTTTCTCTCAACCTTGTGCTATTTTGCCCCCTCTACTCTCACCTAGCCATCCCACCCTTTTGTCTTGTTTATGCTATATAGCTTATCATATATCCCCTGTAAATTATTATTCCCCTCCTTCGACTCTATTCATAACCGATATTTATCTCGTCATAAAATATGTTTATATAAGGATGGTGTTATGAAAAGTCTTAGAGAATAGTTAGGAAAATAAAGGAATCTTATAGTTCATGCATTCCATCCTCTCATTGATCACCCTCTTTATTTCAATCAATTTCCTCTCTTCACTTCTAATATCCTTGATGAGTGTTAATATATATTTTATTGATTAAATCCATAGAGAGTTCATCAACAAATAAATATTAATTATAGTCATATATAGTGCAATAGATAATATAAATAACTAAATATTGAAAACTAAATTGTAATTTTTTCCAAAATAAATAGTTAACTCAACAAATTGCAATGACTATTTATTTTTATTAGAACTAGTTAAAAATATTGAATTTAATATCTGTAAGACATAGATATATTCTTACATGTGTCATTTCAATTTTGAAAACTAAGATCTATAAATATTTCTCTAGGCATGCATAAAATTTAATTATATATAAACATTTGATTACTTCGAAAGATTTGAAACTACCTTTAATTGATTGATTAAAAGAATGAGAAAGAGAAAACTAGGGTGAGACAAGATGGACAATGATAAATTCCATTCCACTCACTAGATTTGAACAATTAAAAAAATCTAGAAAACTAGTATTGTAATAATTAATATTCACACAATCATATACAACATCAATGTAGTATAGGGAATATGACATGAGATTTTTCAATATTCAAAGAATTAAATCACCATATTTCATGTCTATATTTGAGATACAACTTTTTTTGAATGTTCTTACGCACAAGACAACTGAGAGGGGGAGGGCTGAGTAAGTTGTACCTACAAATCTAAAATATATCCTTAATTCAAATGCAGAGTTCAACTTAACTTTATCACTTAATCCACAACATGAAAGAACATGAAAACAAGAACACATCGTACACAATGAAACACTAGATTTGACGTGGAAAATTGTATTAAGGGAAAAACCACGAAGAATGTTATTCTCAATATAAGAACACCTATTAGGGTAACACTGGTTAAGGTGATTTTTGTTGGCTATTGTTGAGAAGTTTACTAGAATGATGTGTTGTCATTGATGTCAACATATTCTTCTGTGTATTCCAATGTTGCAGTCAGATTAAATGAGTTGGTTTGGTCAGTGTGTTGCAATTGAGCTGTTGTGGTTTAATGGGTTTTGAGATATGTAGTTTAGTTGATTTAGCAGAAGTTTCAATGGTTTGCATGTTTATTTGATCAAGTTATGAGGTCCGGTATTATGGTTGATATTTAGTTGTTTGTGTTATTCAATATTCTGGTTTGTGTTGTGCATTGCTCTAGAATTGCATTGCCTTGGTTTTTGGATTTGGTAAAGTGTTCAAGAAGTTCACATGTGTCCTTAATTCAGATGGTTCATGATTTTGTTAAGATTCCCAAAGATATTGAGAGGGGGGGGTGAATCAGTATCTAACCAGTTATAGAATTTACTTGATTTAAAACATATAAAGCATATCAAAACTGTGTACTAGTAAACCAGAAACAATGTAAAAAATAGGAATAACAATAGCCACATGAAAATCACACCATAACATAGTAGTTTAACGAGGAAACCTAGTGTGGGAAAAACCTCAGTGGGATTTGTGACCCACAATATCCACTTACTAGCCAATAAGGGAATATTACTTTTTACAAGAGGGGCCTGCACATGCAGAAAGGCCAAGTGCCTAAAGCTGACTGCTCAATTACAAAGGAAGTCACACTACCTAAAAAAAAAATGGATTATGCAAATCCAATGTCTTGTAGTGCCTCAAATTAGCATCTGCAATGCCAGATCTAGTACCGGTTTTAGCTCTGCTTCATACATAAACCCTTAACTTATAATTCACATATTAGGTCTGCATAATTTCACCTATCACTCTATTACAAAATGTTCTACAATGATCTCATACATATATGAGTCATATTACAACTCGCCATATCGGCTTGCAATGATTTTACAATTAATTACAAAATATATTATCAATAAAATTCATGTCGGCCTGGGTGTCGGTATCCTTCCTTTCACTGTCGGTGTCATCTGTGCTGGTGTAGAGTTTGTCGTTGCCGGTGTCGGTATATTTGTCTTGCCGGTATCATATGATTGCAAGGTTGCCATCAACGAAAAAACCTTCAATCACCTACAATTTCTCATTGGAGTGTGCATTTGCCAACATATTTGGAAGTCCACAAGTGAATATTTCAGTTTGATAGTTAGTTTAGCATGTGTTCTTGAGGTTTGGTATAATGATGATGGTAATTCTAGTAAGTGGTGATGTTCAGTTGTTTTTGGTGCAATTCATGTTGCTTGTGGATGTTTCTAAATCAGGTCATATCCATGTTGATGGTCTACATTGATCGTTGTGCATGTTATTGATCATTTTCTTGATCTGATGGTGTTCTTTGTGTTATGTGACATTCTAGGTGATTGTAGCGTGTTGTGGATGATCAAGGTGTAATTCTTGGTGAAATTTCTTGGTTACAGTATTGCTTTCAGTCTAGACTATGTTTTAGCTAAGATTATTTTGGTCTGCATGTGTTGTTGTAGCGTGAGGTTATTATTTTGCAATTTGTGTTGAGGGTTTAGCCGACCTTGAAATATAGATTAATAATTTTTATAAATGTATGTAATATTCATTTGTGAGATGTATCTGCATCTGCTAACATTGAATTGATCTTTCAATAGCAGAGGAGAGGTGTGGAAAGTGGAAAGACTAGAGTTTGATTATTTGTCCTTAACAAAAACTGTAATTAGACATTAGGAGATTTTATTTCACTAGTTAATGTAATCCTTATTGTTGTCCACACTTTGTAAGATAGTGAGTCTTCCTCAAGGTTATAACCCTTCTTGTTTTGAGCAATGATCTCTAGGTAGTGTGCCTGAATGCATGTGCATTCCCCATTGTAATATTTACATTTACTCCTAACAAGGTATTATCTCATTGTGAGTAGGTTTCCACCATAGTTTCTTCCTTAACTAGTTTTTTCACATAAAAAATATTGGTGTTATGTGTGTTATTGATGTGGTGATGGTTTCATTTTTTATTGCTAATAATCATATCTGAATTTAAGTTTAAGTTGTGTAGAATTTGTGTGGAAACAAAGTCAGCCCTCTTGTCTACCCCAACAATAAGAATAATAACTCTAATTAAAGTCTCAACCCAAATTTTGAACATTCATCTAGTAAAGTTACTATTCTCATGGCTAGTACTCATTTGATTGTCAACCCAGGGACATAATACTTGAAATGGGTCTGCACTATATATGCACTAAGTTCCTTCAATAGCTATTCTGCATCACTGCAACAACTAACATTATGTGAAAAGGGAAGGCAAGAATGAAAATTATGGAAAGGCTATAGGAAGAACTTCTGCCTAATATTCATAAAAGCAATGCTGGAAAGATCTAATATGGATAACAGAAATTACTCTATTCTGGCTTGGTTGTAGGAATAGTTAGTGGATTTGTTTCCCATGGCTGCAGGAACAGTTGAAGCAAAAACTTTTACTACGACTAAAGAAAGAAAAACTAATTTTAATGAACACACATAGGATCACTCACCAAGTGGGCCCCCTTGGATGAGTGATATCAAGCTTCCAAAAAATTACTTTTAACAAATTAGAACAACATAATTTTATTCATTCCTTCCTAAAAGTGATTACATATTTTGAAAAGAAAACTCAAGAATGATTATCAAAGATCCTTTGCTCTTTTCTTTTCTATTCTATCTAACCTTTGAGAAAAAGAAGAGCTTATTATTAAAGAGAAGATTAACTACAATAGACAACACAAATCACACCTAGAAGAAGAGGCGGATGATTGACCGATAAAGAAGATAACTAGAGCTTGGCTACAAGAAACATGGATCTAAACTAAACCACAGTCTTTGGATGTCGTGGTGGTGTTTGTAAATTCAATGCCCACTAAAGTTAAATTTTGGTAGTGTCTCTTGACTGCTCCACCTATATCATACCTTGTGCTTGCTCAGCTCCTCTTCAGTTTGATCTTCAGTTATCTCTTACGTAATCTTTCCTCCATCAAGCATGAAAGGAGAATATCCACCAGGGCATCATTTATTACCTACACTGTAACAAAAATAACATACAAGGACATAAATATGCATTTTATTTAATTAATATTGATAGTTCTGATACTTAATGCAAGTACAGATCCAATAGCCAACAAGATGAGAGGGGGGGGGATGAATCATACAAACATAATCTTCCATAAAAACATCAGATTCAACCTCGGTAACATATACTTCAGTAATATAACCAAAACTGCTAAACATGCAAACTCAAAAGCATATAAACATCATAAACCTCATAACACTAGATTTAATGTGGAAACCCAAGTAGGGAAAAAACACTGTGGGATTTCAGACCCACTAAGAAATATACTCTTCTAGAGTATGCTCGGTTAAAAACAAATCTTGTTAAAGATTACAAACACATTGCTAGATGTGACCAAGTTAAGGGATTTCCCTCAGATCTGTTAGGATCTTCACCTTGTTAGAGGCGACCTTGTTAAAGGATTTCGAACACTCAATCAGAATGTCACCTTGCTAGAGGGTTTTACAAATAAGACTGTTAAGTCCACTCGGTTAAGAGTTTTTCTGTCACTTTCACAAAATAATAGTAATAAAATCTATCTGCAACTTCACATCTAAAATGCTAAAGCAGATTCTTATTTGCTCAATATAATCTAGACATAGAACTAATCTTGTCCATCTACTGGGCTTCTATACTCTGTTATTCAAACAGGTCTTCAAGCTTCTGTGCTCGGTAATCACTATGTAGCATCCCTATGCATACATTTGCCCTCATACATTATTTATCAACAGCTCCCTATTTATAAACAATTAGCTAACCTCTTAATCTCTTTGATCACATTTCCCATGATCAATCATAGCCATCAGATCTTCAATCTTGTCCAGGTTCAATGTATCCTTCAATCTGAAAAATGTTTTACCCTGCCTAGGAACTTGCATACATTTCTTGGAACTTGTGCTAGGGTAATGCGGTTCAATTTGCATTGTAGATATTCATGCCGATTTTGCTTTGCCATATATTCATTAACAAACTTCATGTATGACAGACCAATCATTTAATTAGTTCCAGCTCATCAGCTTCCTTCATTAAATAACGCAGGTAACCATTTAATGTATTCTATTACAACTCAGTTACAACTCGGTAAATACTAAACTTCACTTGGTAGACATTCCACCTTCATTAATCGATAGCGATAACCTTAGAGTTTACCGACTAGGTTCTTTGCTCGGTAACATAGTATAGTATTAACCTTACAATTTACAACATATGTATGATGTTAAAACAATCTAAACATCATGATCTCATCATTGTCTGACGTGGTAATAGTTGCCCATTGAATACCTTATTCATCCCCTCATTCATCATATTCTTTCTGTGTCTTCTATCGACATCTTTATACTCATCAAATCATACTTCTTAAGATATGGCAACATCATACTGAGTTAGAAAATCAATTTCTTGACATCAATGACAAAATAATAATATTAAGACAGTAAATCATCCTTAATCGGTTATATCTATAATCATCAACAACCTTCTCAATATCCTTATTGAAATGCCAACAATCTCCCATTGTCTATTATAATGCCAAATGCCAACAATCTCCCCCTTTGGCATTGATGGCAAAACCAATTGATTTGATCTAATTGATTTGGATTGATGTGAGTTGTTTGTGAGATTCTGAAATGCTCTCTTCCTGTCATCAGAATTCTCCCCCATACATTAGACTTCTCCTCTTTTCTCTAGTCTTCTCCCCCTTTTTCTTTAATCTTCTTCAGTCTTCTCCCCCTTTGACAACAATGCCAAAAAAAAAGTAAAGAAGTAAAACATAATTTCTTCCTATATGAAGTGAATTCCTGCTGTAATGTGTCAACTTAGTCTCAGTCAGAGCATTTTGTCTTCAATTCTTGTTTCTCCTATTGTATCCTGCACTGTTTCCTGCACACCTTTAGAAAACATCCTAAAGTGTGTAAATCATAATCAACTCCTAAAAGATATTTTGTAGAGTCATCGAATTGATTCATTCAACAAACTCGGTTAGTGAGCAGAAGATAGGGGTAGGACCCCTAACTTACTTCTAAGATACTCAAAAGTGTCCCTTGGTAGTGGCTTGGTAAAGATATCTGCTATTTGTTCCTTTGTGCTAACATACTCCAACACCACTTTCTTCTCTTGAGCTTCTTCTCTAAGATAATGATATTTGATAGAGATGTGCTTTGTCTTAGAGTGCATAACAGGATTCTTCAAAATGTTAATGGCACTAGTATTGTCACAGAATATAGTTACTGGCTCGGTAACTTTTTCATTTATACCTTCCAACAATTGTTTGATCCATGCTATGTTGGTACAATTCAATGCTGCAGCAACGTATTCAGCTTCTATTATTGACTGTGAAACACATCCTTGTTTCTTGCTAAGCCAACTCACTAGTCTTTCTCCTAAAAAGAAAGCTCCTCCACTTGTGCTTTTTCTGTCATCAATGTTGCCTACCCAATCAACATTAGTATACACTTTTAAATCAAAATCATTTCCTTTCTGATATACTAAGCCATAATCCTCAGTGCCTTTCATGTATCTAAAAATTCTTTTGATTGTTGTCATGTGTCTTTCCTTAGGATCTGCAGAGAATCTTGCAACTATACCTACTACATGTGCTATGTCTGGTATGCTGTGAACAACATATTGTAGCTTTGCAATCATGGATTGGTAAAGTGTCTCATCAATAGATGCAGATTCATCATTCTTTGATAGTTTACAGTTGGTAGTCATAGGAGTACTTCCTGGTTTTGAATCCTCCATTCCAAATTTCTTCAAGATTTCCTTTATGTACTTGGATTGAGTAATGAAAATCTCATTTTTCATTTGCAGAATTTGTAAACCTATAAAATACTTTATTTCACCGATTAATGACATCTCAAATTCTTTTCTCATTTCATTTCCAAAGTTCTTGCATAAAGAGTCATTTCCACAAAATATAATATCATCAACAAATATGGCTGAGATCAGTATTCCATTTTCATCATTCTTCATGTACATATTGTTGTTCTCACTTGTCCTTATAAAACCAATCTTAATCAAATAAGAGTGCAATCTTTCATACCATGCTCTAGGTGCTTGTTTCAGACCATATAATGCTTTGTTCAATTTACATACCCGATCTTTACTCTTGTCTTCAACAAATCCTTTAGGTTGTTCAATAAAAACTTCTTCTTCTAATATTCCATTCAGAAATGTAGATTTGACATCCATTTGATATACCTTGAAGTTTTTGAAAGCAGCATGTGCCAACAATGTTCTTACTCCTTCAAGTCTAGCAACAGGTGCAAAAGTTTCACCATAATCAATTCCTTCTTCTTGAGCATAACCTTTGCATACTAGTCTTGCTTTATTTCAAATGACCTCACCTTTTTCATTTAGCTTGTTTCTAAAAATCCACTTTGTACCGATTACATTTTTGTCCTTCGGTCTTGGGATTAGTGTCCATGTGTCATTCTTCTTGATTTGATCAATCTCTTCTATCATAGCATTTATCTAATCTTCACTGTTAAATGCCTCTTTCACTATTCTCAATTCAAATTCAGATATCAGACATGTGTTCTGTCTCAGTTTGTTCCTTGTCATCACTAGATCATCCTTATCTCCTATAATCTGACTTGGTGCATGATGTCTTCTGACATACTTGGCTAATACAGGATTGGTAGGCTCTGTATGATCTTCTTCATCACTCGGTAACTAGATATTCTCTTCATTTTCTTCAACAGTTTTCTAGATAGGACTTGTCAGTTAAACATAGACAAATTCATCATAATCTTCTAGTTCTTTGGAATTTCCTTCATTATTTCTTTCTACAAATTCGTCAATTTTCACATTTGCACTTTCTACTATTTTGTTAGATGATTTGATCAGACATTTAAATGCTTTGCTTCTAGAAGAATAACCTAGAAATGTTCCTTCTTCACTTTTCTGATCAAACTTGCCATTTCTATCATCTTTGTGTACATAGCATCTACTTGCAAAGATTTTAAAATAACTTACATTAGGTTTCTTGTCATACCAGATTTCATATGGTCTCTTCAAATTACCTTTCTTCAGTTGTACTCGGTTCAGGGTGTAAACTGTTGTGCTTATTGCTTCTCTCCAAAATGTTTGTGGCACTTTCTTTTCAATCATCAGGGTTCTAGCACAATCCACAATAGATCTATTTCTTCTCTCAGCTATTCCATTTTTCTGTGGAGTTCTTGGTGCAGAGACTTGTCCTTTAATACCATGATCATTGCAGAATAAGTTGAACTCATCAAATGTGAACTCTCCTCCTCTATCTGATCTAAGACATTTCAGTTGTCTTCCTGTTTCATTTCAACTCTTGCCTTGTACCATTTAAACATTTGAAAGGCTTCTGATTTTTCTTTTAAAAACATTACCGACATCATCCTTGAATAGTCATCCACAAATAATATGAAATATTTATCACCATAATAACTTTGAACTTTCATAGGACCACAAAGATCAGTGTGCACAAGATCTAAAATTCCCTTAGAAGTGTAAGACTTACTTGTAAAGCTTGATCTTGTCATCTTACCTATCTGGCATCCTCGACAAATAGCATTCTCAAGTTTTTCAAGACTCGGTAGACCTCTTACTCGGTGCTTCTTACTTATTTTGATCAGATTATCAAAATTTACATGACAAAACCTTTTATGCCATAACCAGGTATCATCTATGTTTGCATACAAACACTTGTTCCGAGTTGAGTCAAGGTGAAATGTATTACCTTTTGTTTGTGTCCTGGTAGCAGCTAACTTTGCATGCTTGTCATGAACTTTGACAATTCCTTTCTGAAATTCTATTTGGTAACTTGTATTGTTTAGCTGTGCTACACTCAACAAATTGTATTTCAAACCTTCAACCCAATAAACATCATTGCATCTTGCATTGTCAATAAGTGTTATAGATCTTTTACCTCTTACTGGACATGGTGCATCATTACCAAATCTTACATAGCCTCCATCATAATCTTCTAACATAACAAACTTGTGTTTATCACCTATCATATGATGTGAGCATCCACTATCTATGATCCAAGAATCGTTAGTATTTATGTAAGATATTAGGGCTTTTCCTTCATATCTTTCTTCATCTAATCCATCCTTGATAGCCACATAAACTACTTCCTCTGTATCAGTTTCATCTGATTTATCATCGTTGGATTCCTCATCGGCTATTAAGCATGTCATTCTATCTCTTCTTTTGAAGTCTCGGTGTCCTCTGTAATGATTATGTTTCTATCTGTCATCTTAGTAATCTCTCTTTTCAGTAGAATCTTTGTCAGGACAGTTAGAAGCCATATGTCCTATTTTATCACAATTGAAACATTTCAAAGGTAGTTTTCCTTTATACTCACCTTTGCCTCTCGGTAACCTTCTGGCTAATAGTGCTTCAAACTCTTCCCGCTTTCTGATTTCCTCATACAGTTTGTGTACTTCTTCCATGTTCTTATGAAATCTTTCACTTGCTCCACTATGATCTCCTTCAGAGTACTTATACTTTCTTTCATTGTAATCATTAGATTCAAGATGAAAAGAACTAAATGCAGATTCAACTTTATTTACCGAAGATCCACTGTTATCAAAGTTACTTAACTCAAATGAATGTAGCTTACCAATGGTAGCATCTAAAGAAACTGGCATATCAGATACAGACCTCAATTCATTGATTTCAGAGACTCGGATTGCATAAGCCAATAGAAGGGCTCTTAACAACTTACTTGTTATATCCTTTTCTTCAATAGTTCCACCTGCTCCTTTGATTTGATTGACAATCTCCTTTAGTCTTGTACTATACTGGGTTATGTTCTCACCTTCACTCATCCTCATAGATTCAATTTGTCCTCTTAGACTGTCTACTTTTGCTCTTTGAACATGTTCATCACTGCCATATACAAATATGAGCTTGTCCCACATTGCCTTTGCATCATTGCAGCCTTCTAGATCATTAAACTCTAAGTCTGTCAATGCAGATGTTATTTCAATCATTGCTTGGATATGTTCTTGCTTTGCCTTTATTTCTTCCATAGTCAATGGATAGGTGCTCGGTGTGATGAAATCATTCTCCAGATAATATACAGCATATTCTCCAACTCTTGATAGGTCCAGCTTCATCCTTTTTTGCCATGTAGAGAAACTTGAATTGTTCAGCTTCGGTGCATCCCTCTTATACATCTTTGGATCTTTCCCTCAAGTACCTTTAAATTTTTCTTCCAGAGTCCAGAGCTCTGATACCAATTGATAGTTCTGATACTTAATGTAAATACAAATCCAATAGCCAACAAGATGAGAGGGAGGGGGTGAATCATACAAACTTAATCTTCCATAAAAACATCAGATTCAACTTCAGTAACATATAATTTAGTAATATAACCAAAATTGCTAAACATGCAAACTCAAAAGCATATAAACATCATAAACCTCATAACACCAGATTTAACGTGGAAACTCAAGTAGGGAAAAACCACTGTGGGATTTCAGACCCACTAAGAAATATACTCTTCTAGAGTATGCTCGGTTAAAAGCAAATCCTGTTAAAGATTACAAACACATTGCTAGATGTGACCCGGTTAAGGGATTTCCCTCAGATCTATTAGGATCTTCACCTTATTAGAGGCAACCTTGTTAAAGGATTTCGAACACTCAATCAAAATGTCACCTTGCTAGAGGGTTTTACAAATAAGACTGTTAAGTCCACTCAGTTAAGAGATTTTCTGTCACTTGCACAAAATAACAGTAATAAAATCTATCTGCAACTTCACATCTAAAATGCTAAAGCAGATTCTTGTTTGCTCAATACAATCTAGACATAGAACTAATATTGTCCATCTACTGGGCTTCTATACTCTATTATTCAAATAGGTCTTCAAGCTTCTATGCTCGGTAATCACTATGTAGCATCCCTGTGCATACATTTGTCCACATACATTGTTTATCAATAGCTCCCTATCTATAAACAATTAGCTAACCACTTAATCTCTTTAATCACATTTCCCATGATCAATCATAGCCGTCAGATCTTCAATCTTGTCCAGGTTTAATGTATCCTTCGATCTAAAAAACATTTTACCCCGCCTAGGAACTTGCATACATTTCTTGGAACTTGTGCTAGGGTAATGCAGTTCAATCTACGCTGTAGATCTTCATGTCAATTTTCCTATGCCATAGATTCATTAACAATCTTCATGCACGACATACCAATCATTTAATCAATTCTAGCTCATCAGCTTCCTTCATTAAATAACGCATGTAACCATTTAATGTATTCTGTTACAGCTCGGTAAATACTAAACTTCACTCGGTAGAAAATCCTCCTTCATTAACCGATAGCGATAACTTTAGGGTTTACCAACTAGGTTCCTTAGGGTTTATCGACTAGGTTCTTTGCTCGGTAACATAGTATAGTATTAACCTTACAATTTACAACATATGTATGATGTTAAAACAATCTAAACATCATGATCTCATCATTGTCTAACTTGGTAATAGTTGCCCATTGAATACCTTATTCATCCCCTTATTCATCATATTCTTTATGTGCCTTTTATCGACATCTTTATACTCATCAAATCATATTTCTCAAGACATGGCAACATCATACTGAGTGAGAAAATCAATTTCTTGACATCAATGACAAAATAATAATATTAAGACAGTAAATCATCCTTAATCGGTTATATCCATAATCATCAACAACCTTCTCAATATCCTTATTGAAATGCCAACAATCTCCCATTGTCTGTTATAACGCCAAATGCCAAGAACATCTATTAATTCACATATGATATTACCCTAAATAATCTGAATGGCAATAGGAACAAATCACATGGTTGCAGGAATAAATGGCATGGCTATAGGAATAGACCAACAAAGTTCAGGCATGATTTCATAAGTTTAGGTTTAACACATGGAATACATATAGTCAATTTACAATACATCACTACTATGCAGACCAAAAGATATCAAAAACTTAAGAGTTCTAATGATAAAAACAAGACAAAGTCTCAACTTATCATGCCCCCCAACTTTAAGAGCTTGTTGATCCTACAACAAAAGGAAAATTTCTGACTCTTGCAATAACTCTCAAATCACCAATGGTGCCCTGACCTGTCCCCCTGAAGCCAAGTTCCAATAAAATCCCTTCATTTTTTCTAGCCTAGACCATCTGGCTGACTCTTTTGTGACTGCATCATAGTTTTATTCCATAGGGTGTCATGCCAAAAGTGGCCACATGATGATTAGGGGCTAAAAGATCAATGGTAGCCAATTGTTGGCTTTCTCCCTGCCTAATTATATATATCAGGGGGCTCTTTGCATAGCTGCCTAAAATTCTGTAGTGAATAAGGTTCTCCTTGCTATAACTATTATAGTAAATTGTTCCAGCGTTGAGTTAACTCTTCTATTGCAGTTGTCCTATTAGTCTGAACCAAATGCTCATATGCCTGATAGATTTCTTCTCTCATTGGAAGCACTAATTTTCTAACATCATCTCTTACCAGTAATTTCTACTGCTCGTAATAAAGAACTCTTGGTGCTTTTGATTCTCTCCTTAATGGCAATGGACAGTGAAACTCTAATTTTTTATATGCCTTGGATTGCACCCCCGTGCTGATCTCATTTTGGATCCAAGACATTAAAGCTTTGATATGGATATCCCTAATATACAATAAAGGGTTCCACTCACTGTCTGAGGGTACAACATAGTTATGTAAATATAATTCACATAGAAAATTCTTCATAGGTGGTGGAGAGGTTTGGTAAGCATAAAATAATTATTCAGGTATTTCTAAGGAGGGGTTAAGGTCCCTAATAATGCGGTTCAATTTTAAGTTCAAATACTGCTCCTTCAAGTGCACTACATAAAACCTTGGAGGTGACCTACATTACATCAACTCAGGAACCATACCAACAATTATTTCCACCTTAGCCTCTAATTCCTCAATTATATTATCCCTTTTTTCAATTTCTTTCTATTATTTATCAATAATCCCTTGCAACCTAGCCCTCTCTATTTCCCATTGTCTATAAAATGTTAAAGAAATAGATAAACTACTTAGGGATGAAGGAGGTCTAATAGGTGTTACCTTAGGTCGTGGGATTTCCTCAATAAACTCCTCAATCTATGCTGACATCTCTCCGATATTTTCTTCAAGCTATTGTAGAATGTCTCTAACAATCTCCTCAGGCTGTTGTGAAATATCTTCAATAGTTTGTTCAAACTACTCAGGAATCTCCCCAACAATTTCTTCAGGCTACTGAGAAATATTTCCAACAATTTGTTCAAGTTGTTGTGCCACAAAAGTAAGATTTTCTAGTCTATCCTAATCAAATTTTACTTGGATTTCATCATCCGCAGGGCTTTCTTTTTCTTGAATTTCAATATCTACAGGGCTTCCTTCTTCTGAATTTTCCACCGTAATAACCTCTGTTGGATCATTTGTAGGATGAGCCTTCTGTGTCTTACTTCATGTTCTTCTCACATAAACCTTTGGAATGGCTACAGGAGTTGCTTCAGTTGTTGTAGGAGTTTTTCTTTTTGTCCTATGCCTCTTGGCTATAGGAGGAATCTAAGTTACCTGCGGCTGGGCCATGGGTTCTTCATCTGATTCATCTCTTTCCAACTCCTTCCCTTTTCTTCTAGGAATTGTTGAATCTCTTTGAAGAGAAGTAGAGGGTTGTTCCACATTGTCTTCAACCATCTCTTCCTCCACAATAACCATAGCTCCTTCAGCAACAAGTAAATCCTCATCTACAACAACTATGGGGGAAGAGGGTTCTGCAACATTTTCTTCTTCAACTATCAGATTCTTTGCAATAGGGACATCTTCAACCGTAAACTATAGTATATCCTCAAATACTCCCCATTCCATTTGTGAAACGTCTGTTAGGGACCATTGTACAAGCAACTTAACCAATCCATGATGGCTAATGGAGCAATTTCTATTTTTCTATATCTCCTTAGTGCTTGTAGAAATGAGGTGGTATAGGAAATTAGGGACATTCACTCTCCAGCCATGCCGTAAATGACTAGGTAATTTAAAAATAGTGAATGCAGATTTGAATATCACCCCTTACATGTAATGTACTTCATAACATACAAAGCTACCTCAGGCCACTTTTCGGGCAGGGAAACCCTTCTAGTTCCTTGTTTGTCCACCATTAGGGGTCCATCTATGGGAATTGTGAACTCTTCCCTGGTGCTTCTTGCATATTTTGATTTTGGAAATAGTTCTCCTTCCTGCAGCAACCCCGTTACTTCTACTATTCGCTACTCTGTAGCAATAACCCTCAAGCCTTTAACTATAGCTTCTCCTTCATTAAAAGAATGCATAAATTCTATAGGAATTTCTTCGTTATAATTTCTGATTTTCAAGAAGTAATCCAACCAGCTATGCTGTCTAAAATAATGCTCACAAAGAGCATCCTATAGCAACACCTCATGAACAGTTGGCTCATGGTGAATTGGATCACCACCCATCTCTTACTCTATTATTTTTTTACTCTACAACTAAGAAACAAAACACCAGAATATACGACAAACTTGCTAAATTGAAATTTGCATACATATCTCAATTTTGGTGGTAGAATTTATTATTCTCTTGCATGAAATAATAACATGATAAACAATAATGGCAAGAAATCAATTCAAAGTACCAAAAAAGATGAATAATCAATAACTTCGGAAACCAAACCATAAAGCACCCCCCCAGCGTAACCTAGCACGTGTCCACACAAGCTGACAAGATTTTGAGGAGTGGAGAGGATTTTAAAAGGGGGTATAATCATAATGAACAATAAATGCATAATTAAAACAAAACACAATATATACATACCTGTAGTCGTAAAAAAAAAAAATGACGATGAAATGAAGTGAAATGATAGGTAAGAACGTGGGATGGAATGATGTGGATGGAATTTTATTTATGGAGAAGAATATTCCCATACGATATGGAAATATTTTATTGTGAAGTAGCAAACATGTTCACTGCAGAGGCTGCAGAAACTTTACCTTTATTACTTTGCTCTGCTACAGCAAGAATACGATGAGTTGCTGCAGGATCATTGTCAATTGCTCCAGGAACCTTATCATTTGCTGCAGGAACCTTTGTTTCACTAGGTTGGGCAAATTGCTGCAAGAAATCCTCTTTAGTGGTCAGCTTATGATATAGATGCAATCGATGACCATTTACAAGGTGTTTAAATCAAACATGATCAATTATGGACAAACGAACTGTTCCATTCTGGAAAACTTCTTCTATCTCATATAGACCTAACCACCTGGTTTGAAGTTTTCCCATAGCATCTTTATATCTGAAATCATACAGTAGTGCCTAGTCACTAGCTTTGAATTTCTTTTCCTTGATATATTTATCATGCCATTTTTCTCTTTGATTTTGAATTAGATTTGTATGTTGAACAACTATTTTCCTCCATTCATCTAGAGCATTCAATTGCTGAATACATTCCTTTTGTGCTTTAGATAATGTCATATTTAATTGCAAAGTTGACCTCAAGGTTTTATGCTCAAATTCAATGGGCATCATTGTTGTTTTGCCATAAACTATATCAAAAGGTGTAAAACCAATTGGTGTTTTCCAAGTTGTTCTGTATGCCCAAATTGCTTCTGAAAGCCTATGAGATAAGTCTTTTTTAATGAATAGATACTTTTTTAGTAAGAATGGCCTCAAGATCCCTATTTGTAACTTCTACTTGCCCATTAGCTTGTGGATGATATGAAGTAGATTTTCTATGCCTTATATTGTATTCATTGACCAAGGTTGTTATCAATGTTGAAGTAAATTGAGGTCCCTGGTCCGAGACAATTTCTCTTGGTACTCCATATCTTGTAAATATCTCTTCATAGAAACTCAGCTACCTTATAATCTCTTGCATGTGTCATGGCACGAGCTTCCACCCATTTTGTTACATAGTCTATAAATACCAAAATATAGGATCTGCCATTAGAAGGTGGATCAATTGGTCCAACAAAATCTAATCCCCACTTATAAATGGTGCAACTAATATTTGTTGATATAGTGGCATCTCATCAGATTTTGTTGATCTTCCCATTCATTGGCATCTATCACATTTCTGTATGTATTGTGTTGCATCCTTATGTAGTTTGGGCCAATAGTATCCTGTATTGAATATTTTCAGTGTTGTTATTTTGGTATCAAAATGGCCTCCACATGGCTCATCATGACATGCATGCAAGATGTCATACATTTCATCTTCTCTGACACATCTTCTCATAACTTGGTTAGGTACAATGTAAAATAGACAATCAACATTCCATGAGAAGTTAAAAAAAAATTCAACTAGCAACCTTCTTTCCTTAGGAGAGAAATAAATTGGCATCTTAGTAGCAACTAAATAGTTGGCAATATCAGCATACCAAGGAGTGTGAGCTTGAATAAGAAATAAATGTTCATCTAGAAAAGCATCATCTATCACTATAGAATCGTCTTGTAATTGAAGTCCTGAAAGATAATCTACAACCACATCAGACTTCCCTTGTTTATCAACAACTGTGATATCAAATTCCAGCATCAACAATAACCAGCGAGCTAATCTACCAGTAATTGATGGCTTATTCATGAGATATCTGATTGCAGTATGATCTGTATGCACAAATATAGGATATCCCCTAATATAGTGCCTAAATTTGTTAAGTGCATATATAAGAGCTAGCATTTCCTTTTTAGTGACTGTGTAATTCAACTCAGGTCCCTGTAAGTTCTTTCTAATATAATATATTGCATTTTCAAATTTGTCAATTTTCTGTCCTAACACTGCTCCTATTGCATAATCAAATGCATCTATATGGATTTGGAATGGTAGAGACCAATTTGGGCCTGAAGAACTGGTGCTTGAGTCAAAGCAAGCTTAAGCTTTAAGAAAGCTTCATTGCATGCTGGAGTCCATTTAAATTCCATATCTTTGGTAAGCGGTGAATATAAGGGACTTGCAATTTTACTGAAATCTTTGATAAACCATCTGTAGTATCCAACATGACCAAGAAAACTTCTTACATCTTTCTGCTTCATAGGGTCATTAATATGCTGAGTGACCTCAATATTTGCTAGATCCACCTGGATGCCTTCTACAGAGATATGATGACTAAGGAATATTCCTTCTTGCATCATGATGAAACATTTCTCACTATTTAATGACAAATTGTAGTCTTCACATTGTTGCAAAACATTTTTCAGATTAGCCAATGCTTGCTCAAATTCAGAACCATAAGTTGTAAAGTCATCCATATAGATTTCCATAATATCTTGAGAAATATCAGAAAAGATACTAATCACTGCTCTTTGAAAAGTGGTTGGAGCATTACACAACCCAAAAGAAAGAACGAAATATTCATACGTGCCCCATGGACAAGTAATTTTTGTTTTCTCTTGATCCTTCAGGGCTATCTAGATCTGATTGTAACCACTAAACCTATCAAGGAATGAGAAGTATCTTTTACTAGCCAAAGAATCCAATACCTGATCCAAAAATGGTAATGGAAAATGATATTTTCTTGTTGCTAAGTTCGGGGTTTTATAATCAACACATACCCTCCATTTTCCTCCTTTATTAGGGACTATGACCAAAGGTGATACCCATTGGCTGTCAGAGATAGGATAGATAAACCTAGCTTTTAATAAATTTTGCAATTCTTCTTTAACTATCTCTTTCAAGGCAGGATTGATTCTTCTTTGAGGTTGTATGAGTGGGCAACACTCTTCCTTTATATAAATATGGTGGGTGCAAACTTCTGGATCTATCTCATGCATATCCTTGTAATCCAATGCAAAAGCATTTTTATGAAATTTCAACAAGTCCACCAGGGCCTCCTTTTGAGTATCTGATAGATCTCTATTGATATTCAAACATTTATTCAACTCCACTTCTATCTTAATAGTAAGATCAATCTGATTTGTATAAGAAAAATGAGAAGAAGATAATTCTTGTGGCAACAAAGTATGCAATATATCAGTGGCTACAGGAAAGTTCAAACCTACAATATTCGAAACCAATTCCTGCAATTCTTGCTCTTCTATTAATTCATTTATTAGTATTTAATAAAGAAATTATTCCTGATCATATAATTGCAAGAATGGCCCTCAACTAATCATCATGAGGTGATCAATAGAGTCAACTCCCTCAAATTCTTCTCCCAAAATAGGCCAAACGGCTTGTTGTTGTTCAAGTTGGGGTTGTGCTGGAGAATACAAGGAAAAAGGTTTTTGTAGAAATCCCATCTGAAACAGTCATATCCCCTGATCTACATCCAATATATGCATCAGCTGTGGCAAGCCAAGGTCTACCCAAAATGACCGGATATCCTCCCAATGTTACTTTTGGAGATTAAATCATAAAGTCTGTAGGATATTCCCAGGAATCCAAAATAACTACTACATCTTCTATGATGCCATCAAGTCTCACTATAGAGCTATCAGCAAGATGTAGAACTATGGGTGTAGGCCTGAAACTATTTATCTCAAGTTGTTTCATTACTTCCCTTGTCACTACATTAATGGCTTCCCCTAAATCAATCAAAACAGTTTTTATTTGACTACCATTAATGACTATACTCACAATAGGACTACCTGGATCAAAATACTTTGGAATGGCAAGCTTGCCTAACATAGTATCTACCCGTTGACCCATAACATGCACTGTTTGTGGATCCCTTTTCTTCTTGCCAAGTTTTTTTAGACATGTTTCTCTCAGTG
This sequence comes from Cryptomeria japonica, assembly GCF_030272615.1. Classification (NCBI taxonomy): domain Eukaryota; kingdom Viridiplantae; phylum Streptophyta; class Pinopsida; order Cupressales; family Cupressaceae; genus Cryptomeria; species Cryptomeria japonica. The sequence goes on from NC_081407.1 coordinate 184,184,160, forward strand.
CCTTACCATATATGGGAACATCTTTTATTGCTTGCAATAATGAAATTTTAACACAAATATGCCTCGGCTGATCTATAATATAAAATATTTGCTATTGTTCTATGGTAACCTCCTTTTCTTGCAATCTATGGGGAAATGATGGCAATATTTGGTTCTGAGGTATTCTATCTGTTGGATTAGAGATTTCTTGCTCCTCTTGTACCTCAGTGATAACTGGATGAGTCAGAATTAGGCAGAGTTGTCCTAGATCAGAGGTGAATGTCATTTAGAGATAAAGAATAGGTTGGGTATTGATTAAGATCAGTTGAATAAGCTTGTGGTTGTTGCTGAGACTTAATATTAGGATTTGGCAACGATTGAGTAGGCAACTGCGTTGGTTTAGGTGGAACAATAGTGGCTACAGGAGGAGGCATTAGTGCAGGAGGTTGTGGCTATTGGATAGGTGGTTGATAGCCAAAACATTGGGCATTCCATGGTTGGCTTCCCTTCCATTGAGAAGTAGGTTGCCAATTCCCTTGAAACTAGCTTCCTTGGCCCTGAGGTGGGTACCAATTCTCTTGTGGCTACTGCCACTGTGGCATTTGATTACCAAAATTCTTCCCTTGGCCTTGAGAACCATACCAATTTTGATAATTACCAAAATTTTGAGAATATGGTGATTGCCATTAGTTATTTGGTGCATAAAAATTTCCACTATAACTAGAAAAATAAAGTGGATCTGGCGACATACCTTGTCTTTGGAAATTTGGTCTTCTTCAAGCAACATAGAAGACTTGCTTATCCTCACCTTGAATTGGCTTGAAGTTAGGTACCTCCATATTGGCAACCATTTTTCATCTACAATCCTTCTTTCACTATTTACAATGAGGGTAGAATTCTGCAAGAAATGCATCAGCTTCTTCATGCTTCTTCTTAGCGGCAAGTGTATCCAACTAAGTAGCCATATTTTTTATAATATCCTCAAAGTCCTTTAGTAGATGACTAAGTTCCAATCAAGAAACTCCAGTTCCATATGTTGATGATGATGCTCCTGGTTTAAAATGCCTATTCTTCTTAGAAGCAAATTTGCAATACTTCTTGCAAATTTATCCTATTTCAGCCCAAGTTGACTGTGTAATGTCACCTCCTCCCATTAGATCCAAAGAATCAGTGCATTCATCACTAATTCCCCTAAAAAGTATCAACTTGAGGGAATCTTGATTGAGAGTACTATGCTTGGACTTTTTGACACTAAATAGGAACCTTTCCATATAATCTTCAAGACTCCCATCTTCAGTTTGTGTCATTCTAAAGATATCATCCCCATAACGATCAGTACCTCTACAATAATCTTTGTATTTTGCAAGAAACAACCATTTCATCTCATCCCATGTATTGATTGTGCTACTACCCAAGCTCATAAACCATCTTAAGGATGACTCCTTCAAGGTGGTTGGAAATTTTTTGAGTCCATGGGCATCTGTAGTAAAGTCAAAACTCCTACAGACAATATCAAACTCAAACAGAAATGTGTTCGGATCCTCTATCACCAGTCCATAGAATTTAGGGAGTGAAGATGATGGAATGTTCTTGAGATTAGCATTATCATGCTGATTAGATATGGGGAACTCAAACATTGGGCCTGGTGGTGGTGGTGGATTATTCCCACCAAGAGGTGGGTTCCCTTGCATTAGACTTGTCGGGATTGTTACTATAAGAAATTCTCCTTCTTGAAGACCAAAGAGGAACTGAAGACTACCTTCAGGAAATTCAGATTCAGGGTGGTTCAAATTTTGTGGAGCTTGGCAAAGTTCAACAAAAGGATTTATATCTGGGAAATTATCTTCTGCATGATTAGAATGAGTGGGCAGAAATCTACCTCTAGGGTCTCTTCTTCTTCTATGCATGCAGATTCATGAAATTTTCAAACAATAAAGTATACCAAAAATAAAAAATTAACTAAAAAATGAAAAGAATAATAACCATAGGAGGTTCTTAGTTTGACACCATCCCCGACAATGATGCCAAAAATGTCTACCCCAACAATAAGACTAATAACTCTAATTGAAGTCTCAAATCAAAGTTTGAAAATTGATCTGGTAAAGTTACTATTTTCATGGCTAGTGTTCATTTGATTGTCAACCTAGGGATGTAATACTTGAAATGGGTCTGCACTATATATGCACTAAGGTCCTTCAATAGCTATTCTGCATTACTGCAACAACTAAGATTATGTGAAAAGGGAAGAGAAGAATGGAAATTATGGAAAGGCTATAGGAAGAACTTCTACCTAATATTCATAAAAGCAATGCTGGAAAGATCTAATATGGATAATAGAAATTACTCTATTCTGGCTTGGCTGTAGGAACAGTCAGTGGATCTATTTCCAGTGGCTATAGAAATAGTTGAAGCAAGAAATTTTACTATGACTAAAGAAAGAATACTAATTTTAATGAACACACATAGGATCACTCACCAAGTGGCCCCCCTTGGATGACTGATATCAAGCTTCCAGAAAATTACTTTTAACAGATCAGAACAACAAAATTTTATTCATTGCTTCCTGAAAGTGATTACATATTTTGAAAAGAAAACTCAAGAATGCCTAGCAAAGATCCTCTGCTCTATTCTTTCTATTCTGTCTAACCTTTGAGAAAAAGAAGCGCTTATTATTAAAGAGAAGATTAACTACAATAGACAACACAAATCACACCCAGAAGAAGAGGTGGATGATTGACCGATAAAGAAGATAACTAGAGCTTGGCTGTAGGAAACGTGGATCTAAACCGAACCATAGTCTTTGCATCTCGTGGCAGTGTTTGTAAATTCAATATCCACTAAAGTTAAACTTTGGTAGTGTCTCTTAAGTGGTCCACCTATGTTGTACCTTGCGCTTGCTCAGCTCCTCTTCAGTTTGATCTTTAGTTATCTCTTATGTAATATTTCCTTCATCAAGCGCGAAAGGAGAATATCCACCATGTCATCATTTATTACCTGCACTGCAACAAAAACAACATACAAGGACATACATACGCATTTTATTTAATTAACAAATCTATTAATTCACATATGATATTACCCAAAATAATCTGCATGGCAATAGGAACAAATCACATGGCTACAGGAATAGACCGGCAAAGTTCAGTTTTAACACATGGAATACATATAGTCAATTTACAATACATCACTACTACTATGCAAACCAAAAGATGTCAAAAACTTAAGAGTTCTGATGATAGAAACATGACATTGTCTCAACTTATCACCTCTCATCTGAGTTTGCTACATTGTTGCCAACAATTATTATCAGAGCTAGATCCTCTAGAAGAAGCTTGACTGCTTGATGAGATCAGAGATGGTAACCTTTTCTTTTAAGAAGGATAGTCTGAGGTTTAATGGAATGAATTACACTCTCTGGAAGAACCAAATTGAATGTCATTTGCAATGTATCGGTGAAGACTATTTGAAGATTACTAAGAATATGTATAATGCCCCTCATAATGGTCCTACCACTTCGAATGAGATTAAGGAAGTTGAATTCAATATTAGAGCTAAGGAAGCATTTTTGAGTGCCTTGTTTGATTTTAATATGACTAATGTGATGGATTTCTACACTACTCATGAGATATGGAAGAAGCTAGAGACTTTGTATGAAGGAGATAGCCCTATGAAAGTTGCTAAGTTGCAAAGCTTGAAGGGAAAGTATGAAATGATGAAGATGGGTGACGATGATAACATTAACTCCTTTAGGTAGAAAGTGAATGAGATTGTGTTGAACATCCGATGTGTCGATGGAGTATTGGAAGAATCTGAGATTGTGGCTAAAGTGTTGAGATCCTTGCCTCCTGCTTACAAGCATAAAATGTTGATATTGAAGGGATTTGGACTATAACTGATGTGACGAGAGACATGTTGATTGGTAAACTTATTTATTTTTGAGTTGAGCGAGTTTGGTGAAGGCCCTCCTAAATCTAAATCTGCATTCAAAGCTATTATATCTGAGAAGCAAAAATATGATCTGGGAGAAGCTTCAACAAGAGTATCTAGATATGAGAAGGAGATGAAAGAGCTTGAATAATATGAAATAGATCTTGAAGAGATTGAAGCCCTGATTGCCAGAAGATTGCTTAAAGATGCTGGTAAGTATGAAGGAAAGTTGCCTCTTAAATGTTTTTAATGCAATAAGATAAGACATTTTTCCTCAAGGTGTCTAGAAAGAGTTACTAAGAAGCCATTTAAGCCCTGTAATTCTAAATATCTGAAGAAGTACTACTTTTTTGATGATGAAGGTGTGATAAATGATGAGTCTGAGAAAGGATATTCAGTTAATGAGTGGGTGTTTATTTCTATCAAGGAAGATGATCTGGTGACTGCTGATTCTACTAGATGCAATGTTGAAGAGAAAGATTAATGTGTTATTGATAGTGGTTTCTTTCATCATATCATAGGTGATAAGAGTAAGTTTGTGAGTATGGAAAAGTATGATGGTGGTGTAGTAATATTTTGAGATGACAGAGCTAGTATAATTTGTGGTAGAGGTGTTATATCTCTTTGTGGTAAGAATAACACTGATGATGTCTTTTATGTTGAAGGTCTAAAGCATAATATTTTGAGCGTTGGATAGATGATTGATAAGGGATATGATTTGAAATTCAAGGATGGTAGATGTAAGATCTTGAGTAGCTCCAAAACTAATATTGTATCGGATACAAAGACTAAAGGTAATATCTTTCACTTGAATGCTAGTGGTAAAAGTTGTTTGATTGCTCAGGTTGATGAAAGTTGGTTATGGTGTAGAAGGATGTGTCATTGAAATTTTGACTGCACAGTTAAGATAAGTTCCACTCAAGTTGTAAGAGATCTACCTAAGATTGTTAAGCCTTCTAACTCTGTGTGTAAGGAATGTCAGTTAGGGAAGTAGACAAGAGTTTATTTCAGAAGCAAACAATATACTTCTAATGGGATATTGGATTTTGTGCATACTGATTTGTGTGGTCCCTCTAGAGTGAGAAGCTTGTAGGTTGATAGGTATTTCATGTTGCTGATTGATGACTATTCAAGGATGAAGTGTGTTACTTTCTTAAGAAATAAGTTTGAAGCATTGGAGAAGTTCAAGGTTTTCAAAGACATGGTTGACAATGAGACTAGATAGAAATTGAAGTGTCTGAGATATCATGGAGGTGGTGAATTTATCTCTAGTGAGTTAAATTGTTTTTGTGAAGAGCATGGGGTGAAGAGACAGTTTTCTACTCTGCGGACCCCTCAGCAGAATGGTATTGTGGAAAGGAAGAACATGATAGTTCAGGAAGCTTCTAGAACCATGATGATTGAAGGAAATATCTTGTATATCTATTAGCGAGAAGTTGTGAGTACTGTTGTATACACTCTCAACTAGGTGCATATTAAAGGTGATTCTAATAAGACTCCTTACAAGTTATGGTTTGGTCATGTTCCTACAGTTAGATATTTCAGAATTTTTGGTAGTAAATTCTATATCAAATGAGATGAAAATAGAGGGAAGTTTGATGCTAGATGTGATGAAGGAATATTTTTCGGTTATTCTACTAAGAGTAAAGGCTACCGATGTTATAATAAGAGATTCAGAAATATAGTTGAAAGTGCTAATGTGAAAGTGGATGAAGGAAATGAGTATTAGCCTAGATACTCTAGATATGATTCAGATGATCATATTGTGAGTGCAGATAAAGGAAAGCAAGTGTAGACCTAGAATCAAGTTCAGATTGCTCTAGAAAAGCCTGAGAATGAAGGGGAAGCAAGTACAGAAGAAAGAGCTCAAGAGTCTGGGAATCATGAAATCCCAAGACTCCCAAGTATTTAAGGTTAAATCATTCAAAGAATCAGATTATAGATGATAAGAATAGAGGTGTGATGACTAGGAGAAGAGTTGTTGAAAAGTGTTGCTTGATTTAAAAAATTGAACCTAAAGATGTTGATGAAGCATGTAAAGATGAAAATTTGGGTTAAAGCTATAGAAGAAGAGTTGAATCAGATTGAAAAGAATAGTACACGGAATTTAGTTCTTAGAACTAAGGATAAGAATTTAATTGGAACTAAATGGGTGTTCAGAATAAGTTGAATGAGGAAGGTGAAGTTGTTAGGAATAATGCAAGACTTGTTTGTAAAGGTTACTCTCATATGGAAGGTATGGATTTTGAGGAGACTTTTGCTCGGGTAGCTAGAATTGAAGTTATTAGATTATTTCTTGCTTATGTTGCTTTTAAAGATTTCAAAGTGTATCAGATGGATGTCAAGTTAGCCTTTCTTAATGGTGAGCTGGAAGAAGAAGTCTACATTGAGCAACTAGATGGTTTTCAATTGATAGATTAGTAAGATATGGTTTGCAGGCTGAAGAAAGAAGTGTATGGATTAAAGAAAGCCCCAAGAGCTTGGCATGCTAGATTGGATAAGCATTTGATTAAGCTTGAATTCAATAAAGGTACTGTTGATAGTAATCTATACTTCAAGATTGATAATGATAACATCTTAATTATTGAAGTTTTTGTCGATGATATTATTTTTGGTGGAAATGATGGTTTAAGTAAGAAGTTTGCTGATGATATGCAGAATGATTTTGAGATGTCTATGATAGGTGAGATGAAATTATTTTTGGGATTCCAAATTACTCAGTTTGATAAAGGTATCTTTATATCTCAATCAAAGTATGTGAAGGAAATGTTGAAGAAGTTTGGCTTGGATGATGCAAAGCTTGTTGGTACACCTAGAGTAATCGGATGTAAGTTGACAAAGGATGATGATTTCTCAAAAGAAAATCAAAATAGATACAGATCTATGATTGGTGGTTTGTTGTATTGGACTCAGACTTGACCTGATATTATGAATGTTGTGTTTCTTGTTGCTAGATTTCAAGTTGATCCTAAGGAATCTCATGTTGTTGGTGTGAAAAGAATTTTCATATATTTGAAAGGGATAGTTGATTTTGGTTTGTGGTATGTTGGGACTCATTAAAATTGAGTCAATTTTAGAGGCCCATTTCAAAATTTTGCCCTACATTTCCAAATGATTAGAATAAGTCAGTTTGAATGGCTTAGTTTGCAAGAGGGTAAAATGGAACCAGTTCATTTTCAGAGGGTAAGGCTCGGGATTCATATTACACACCTTTCATTTGGCCTATTCAGTGATGTGCAACTTTTAGAATTCAGTTTGGATAAGTTTATGGGGTACCCATTTTTAGGGGTGAGCTGAAAGTGCATTTTAGGCACAAATGCAGATTTTATTAAGTAGCCTACTTTGAGTGATTATATCTTTTGCCCTGTTGATCGTCATGAAGAAATTAAAAGTGGATTGGATTCTACGCATAAATTTGAGTTATCCTACAAAATTTCAAGTCTTAACAAATCCATTTGCTCAGTTTTTGAAGCCAAATTCGTTTGCAGTTTGTGTGATTTGACTAGCCCCTGTTTCGACAGCTAGTCGAAGCCCTGTTTTGCATAAGTGTAAAAGTTGCCTCAGTAAGTGTTATGACACAATGTTTGTTCTGGGTTAATTTTGGTATAAATGATGAGCTACATTTAAATTTCAAGCCTCTGTCAATCCGTTTGGTCGGTTTTCAAAAGGGTTCATTTAGCCATCGTTTCCAGTTATCCATACTTTCAGTGCTATATCAATTAATGTAGCTATTTTTGTGAGCGTGCCATTTGCATCCTATCAGTCTTGTGATCAAACTGAGATTTCCAAGTTTTAATATGTGCTTCAAGGTACTTGTGCTTCAAATTTGAGGGTCCACGGAGCTCGTTTGGTATTTTTGAGAAAGGCATCATGTGTTGCCAGAACATTGACTTCATCAGGTCCGCAATGTCGACAAAGTTAGTTGGCCATTTTCGAAAATTAATATCTCTTTGCTTGAGACTCATCTTGAGAAACTACTTGGCAGCGTTCATGCTTGTATATCAGAGTACACGCCTGTCAGATGGCGAGCTCCAGAAAGGTGTTTTGACAGGTTTGAAAATCACGTCTTCGCGATTAAATGCGAAAATGTGGCGTAATTGCTTGAAGGTTGCAAAATTCAGTCTGATGATTCGAAAGCGATGCCAATCACTTCCAGAGGTGTGTTTAAGGTGTTTGAAGCATTTCAAAGGCCAGTCGCTTGAAAATGAATTTTTTTTTTATTCGGACCCACTTTGGGGCCCGACTTGGCCCATACTTGTGCACTATTTTTTATGGCAAATTGTTCTTATTTCATGGCATGCAATCTCCCATTTGACTGCGAGAATTCCTGAGTATCTAAATTTTGATTGCGATTATTCAAAGAGGCAAGTGAATGGAGAATTTAGAAGCAAGCATTGGGATAATCATCTAGCTGGGATGGTAGTGGGTGTTGTGGATGCAACCTGTGAATCTATATTTAAAACTCTCATGCTAATGTTTCAACAGAGCATGTCAACGTGGCTATGTAAAAAGCATTGAAAAACTACAGCAAGTGCACATTGAAGACATTGAAAACCCCAAGTGTCTTCCCTCTACATGGTAAACAACAACATCAAAACTTTCAAACAAGTGCAAATTGCCATGCTCACGTGACATAGGAATAAGGAAGTAGAAATTAAATCCATCAAGCAAGTGCAAATGGGCAATTTTCATGATAACATATCTCTGCGTGAGCATGCTAGAAGGAGTATATAAAACTTCAGCAAGCATGAAGGAGGAAAAGGCATTAAAAAAATCAAACAAATGCAATATGGCTAGTGTCCAAGGTAGGTTCGTGGGCTCCATAATGTCTGGAGTATTGTACAGAGGGGTTTATGTGGTGTTTGCCAAAATAAATGCAGACAAAGTTAGCTATAGCTACTCTCTTACGTGCTCTCCCTCCAGCAGTAGCCATAATAAACTTAAAATAAAGCTTTTACCAGGTAAATTCAATCTCCCTCCCCTCTGCGTGACATGGATGATGGTGGAGGAGCAGCGTTGGAGTCTTAAGGAATTCCAAGCATGAGCTAAGTTCCTCCCATGTTGGGCACAGCATCAGCAAATAAGTCTTCAGCAAACACAACAGCAGGTGAATTCCCCCATCTACGTGGTGTTTGGGGGCCACAAGAAAAACTTGTAGCAAGTGTAAATTGGCACAAGCTTCTACGTGGTTGTTGGAAGAGTCTTTTTTAAAAAAAAAAAAAAGCTAATTGAAAATTCTTCCCCTCACGTGAATGGTGGAGGAGGAACATCAGAACTTTCAAAGCCATGCAATCCTCTCCTCCTTGCTATGGTACATGATAGCTGGAGAGAGGCATTTAAAAATTCATGCAATACAAATTGGGTAAATAGAATGCCATTCGAACCTCCTCACGTGCTCTCCCCTCCCACATGGTGAAAGGCAATAGACATTCAAGTTGCAGAAGAAAAATTGCCATTAACCCTCTCAGGAAACCTTCAAAATGCATTTCTAGGCAAAACTGTATTATCCCACATTCACTAGGAAGTGATAGTTTTTAATGTTTATAAGAAAAACCTTACCCATCTATAATGTCAAAGCCATCTGGGCTTTTGAGGAACAGTGTTGTTGGGCGCCCAAGGTGGACCCATGCACAGGCACACATCCCGAGGTGACAGAGGAGGTGACTGAGTAGCGACCAGGTGGACCCCACACAGGTACGCTTCCCAAGGCAAATAGGCAAATTTTGCAGAGAAAGGTTAGCTTAACCGGTGAGTAGGTCCGAGATGATCCGACGAAGCACGTTGATTCGCGAGCTGAAGATGCACGCGAGTTAAACCCTGCGAAATAGCGAAAAGAGGTAAAGATCATGCATGTTTCAGGAGATCAGATGATCCGCGCTGCTTTGCGAAGGAAAGTTGCTCGCTGGTTAAGGTCCGTGAAATAGTGAAAAGCACATGTGAAAATTGAGATGGTTAAAGACCCTGGAAGTTTGAAAGATCCAATGGCTCGCGTGACTTCGCGAAAGGAAGATGCTCGCCGGATAAGCATTGTGAAATGGCAAAAGCCAGGTGGCGCACAGGTGGCAGGTCCAATTGGTCGTCCAGCAAGCGGGCCCTAGTGAGGTGGCGATGATGTGGTGCTGAGGTGGCACTGAGGTGGCCAACAAGCAAGTGGACACATGGCGGAGTGATGAGGTGTCATCCCAGGTGGCGCCCAGTGGACGCCATTGACCAATCAGGTCCGGCCACGTGGCAAAGTGTCAGAGCACAGTTAGAGCAAAAATCAAAATTAAAATCAGTTAATGATATAGTTTTGACTATAGAGAAAATTGAAAAATTTAAATGATGTGCACATTGGAAGGATTAATTCGCCCAGGGCTGTATTTTTGGCAAAAATATGAAGTGTTATATATCGCCAGAAAGCTCTCGGAATGAGGAATCTGGTCAGGTAATTAATTTTGACAAATGTGGGATATTTTGGGAGCAGTTTCCATGGGAGTGAAATTCATCTGAAGAGGAGATACTTGGTAATTTCAGTTGCAGATTTGATTTTCTTCCCTCTCCTTCTTATTTCCAATTCTTCTCATTTTGTAAAGGTTCCAAAATTCTGTGAGAAGTGGTCCAGTGTTCATGGCTTCCATTTTCTGAATTTTTTGACCCAAATTTGTAAAGTTCTATGGATCTGTTCATGGTATAGAGGCTACATTGCAGGATGACAGATTGTTTTGTAGTTCCAGGTCTTACTTGTGTTAGGCTTGAGTAAATTTCCCATGATATTGTCTCTGTGTATGTATTTCATTGTTATGAATTGAATCCTCAAGGAGGCTTATAATATGTCATCTCAAGGAGATTGTATGATTTTTTGTAGGCATTCTTCAATGAAGAGTTTAAATTCTATAATCAGTCATAAACAATGGAATGTGTCCCAGATCTGATAATTTTGTGAATGGATTGAGTAATGCATTAGTATAAGGTATTAATGCAGGTATATTTTGTAAGGAAAACAAATTTGCAGCTATGATTGACATTTTGTAGTTTTGTGTGTGTGACTCTGTTGCCCAATGAACAAGGCACTGGTCTTTGACAGATTTGGGGATGGTTTCAGATATATATTTTAAAAGACAAATCTATTTCCCTTTATGTTTAGGGGTGTGTTCTTCTCATTCCAAGCTCTGTTTTCATTTATGATTTATACAGATCTAGCCAATCTGTAGTGTGTTTCTAGATTTGGTGAGCTTGTGAAATGATCTATCTGCTTAGTGTTGATGTAGTTATGTGTTTGTAATTGTTGTATTCAAAGCATCAAAGGGTGTCCCCCCTTAGGTCTAGCAGAACTTGAAGTGCAGGAGGATCAATTAGGGTCCTATGTTATGTTGTCCAAGCCCTGTTGTGTTTTGTATACTGAAATTGGCCATTTCATAGAAGGGTTGCATGTGTTCTTGGGTTATCACTTTTGGTGAACAACAAAAGTGGCAACTCTGCTGGGGAACAAATGAACTGTGAAGAGCCTCTTTTTAATAAAGATTTAATTCATATAAGGTTGAGATTATCCCATCCGAGTCACCACAACAAAAATGGTGACTCTACTAGGGAAATGAGAATGGAAATTGCCTAAATTCATCCAGCTAGTCTGTCCATTGTGTATGCACAGGGTGTGAAAGTGAATTTATGAGTTAGAAAGTGTTCCTTGTTTTGGGTCTGCAAGTATCCATGAATTTCATGTTATATTTTATGAAAGGTAATAGTAAATTGTATTTGTTCAAAGTTGTAAGAAGCTCTTGCAGTTGTATACGAACTTTTCCTCAATTCCTTATTGGGTGGCGACTCTGTGGTTCATACCAGTATTAAACAGCCTAGAAGAGTGTTGATTACAACAAGATTGAAAGAGAAACAGAGAATTAAATAAGTATTGAGTGACATCCTGCTATGCAAAATGTCCTCTATGCAAGAGATGGCGACTCTGAGGTAAAAGACCGTGCTGAAAGTGAAGTAAATCTTCAGATCTACAAGTTTTACAACTGCAAATCTCCAGGTATTTTTCAGAGGTTTCAAATGCAAATATATTTGTTCTGAAAATTAGAATGTGTAATGTCATTTTCCCGTTTAGTGAATAGCACTAGTAAAGAGGGAAAGAGAAGTTTTCAAATTAGTTTGCATATCTATGCTGCTAAAATATTCAGTGTATGTTATCTTCCGTAGTATGCAAATGTGGAAGAACCTTATGTCAAGCAATGTTAATGAATAGATTTGAATAAGGATATGTGCTTGAGGTTTTTTATCCAAGATTGTATAATCATTTGTGGAAGTAGGAAAAAATGAGTAGTGAAGTTTTTCAGCCTTGTGTATTTCCACATAGAGCCATGCCTAGTAAACCAGAACAAACATGTAATAGGAAGAGTTTTAGTATGAAGTATTATGCTACTCTAAACTTTGAAGGTATTCCGGGTTACCCAAATCCCATACCCACAAAAATCAGAAAGTATTTGCCAATTTTCAGTGGGAAGAAATCAGAATCAACATGTCAACATGTGAAAAGACTTTCAGATTTGATAGGAGAGTTTGAAATTTGCCAAAAAGATGTATGCATGAAATTGTTTGTTTAGTCATTGAAAGAGGATGCAAGGGATTGGTTCTCATTTTTGCCAGTGAATTCTATTACCTCGTGAGAAGAATTGATTTCAGATTTCATGGATCAATTTGATGAGAAAGTGAGTGATTATGATATGATGAAAGAATTCACTGATATACAAATCAGGGAAGATGAATTGGTACCAACATTTAACATCAGATTTTCACAAGCATTGACTAAAATTTTCAGAAAGTATAAGTTTGATGATACGGTATGTCTGGATATTTATATGAGTGCTTTTGGTAAGAAGATGGGTTTCCTATTGAGAAACAAAGAACCCAAAACTTTGTATGAAGCTTTTAACACAGCTAGGGACATCGAAAATAATTTGAAATTTGGAATAGCCAAGAGATTTGTGTCTGCTGTAGTTTCTTATCAAAATGCCTTCAATGGTGAAATACCATGTGAAGCTCAACCAACCATTCCTTGTCTAGGTGCATCAAGCTTTGCAGTTCCAAATGGTTTTGTTGATGCATATGTTTCAGATTTGAATGAGATTCAAGATCCTCTGCTGTTAATTCCGGTTGCCTCTCACAGTAATGATGGAATGATTAGTGTGCAATGTTGTGATAATGCTGATATGGAGATTGATATATACAAGGGGTGCATGCCATTTGATTTGTATGTCGGTTATGCTGACTATGTGATTGCAAATTATCAAGTTAATCATGCATCTCCTAAAGTTAACAATAATGAAAATTATGGTAGTGATGACCATCTATCTTTAAATGTTGATGATGTATTTGATGTTCAAATACCAAATACTGAAGGATCACCAAATGTTGCTGATTATGCAAGTGAAGATGTGCAATATGATGAAAATCAGATTTTGGTTAAGTCTGATAAATCTGAAAAATGAAAATGTGAATGATGTTGATGATGTGTTCAGTGCAAGTATACCCAGTGATGAATGTGTTTCAGAATGGAGTGGTGTTGTTGATTATGAGGACAATGAGTTATATTCCCAGCACCTTGAAGGTATGCAAATGAACAATGAAGATCAATTTCAGAATGAGAACGATCTTGGCACAAGTGTTTCACTTTCTTTTGATCAGCAAATGAATGCCAGTTATGCAGCTGAAAGTGGTTATGAATATTCTTATTATTCATCTTGTGAAGATGATATAATAGAAGACCAAGTTATGTACCTTAGTTACGAATCTAAAAATGAAAGTGTTTTTGAAGATAAGAATGTATGTGATAGTACTAATAATGTTCTATTTTCAAATTTAAATGAACCCACATTTGAATGCTTTTAGAATTTCAAGTACCATGATGAGGATGTGAATGTTGATAGTATGCTTGAACCAGATTTGGAGTTCTTTTCTTTTGATACAAATATCCATGGTGCTGATTTCATTGATGAGAATGATGAAGTTTCCCCTTGTGCGGAACAAATTTGTAATGCTGATAAAGTTTCGAACAACAGTAACATGGGTTGTAAGAATTTAATTCGTGATGAAGACAAGAGGCATGGGTTATGTGATAACTTTTTCAAACCACAAATGGAAGTGTTTCAGGTAGATGTAAGCCTGAATGAGGAAGACTTAGTTGAGGATTTGCTTCAGCCAGAGGTATGCATTCTTTTCCATGATTGGGATATTGAGAATGCGGATGTATTCAGTTTGATAAACAAGGATAGTATGGAGTGTGATTAGCATAGTGAAGTATCGCATTCAGATTGCAATGTTTATGTCCCTTGTTTGCATCAGTTGATTAGTGATGCCCCTCATTCTATTGATTTAAATGATAATAAGGTATGTGTTGATAAGAATTACAATGTTGAGAATGAATGTTTTATTTTTGAAGTTCAACATGATGATGTCCTTGCAAATGGTAGAATTGATTGGGATAGTGAAGTGTATTGTAGCTTGTGGGAAGGCCTCTATGGTGAATTGTCTCATGTTTTTACTTGTGTTGAAGTAATGTGTGATTACAAAGTTCATAATCAAACCAAAGGTATGCACACTAGCTGTTTCAGTAATGAGATAAAAGAGGTGGATTATAAAAGTTATGCTCAGCTGTTATTGAAAAGTGCCTTTGTTTGGATCATGGTATCAAGAGATGAGAATCATATTTTTGACAAAGGTAAATGTTTCTAAGTGGAGTAGCTTAGGATCAGTTGTCAATATGTTTGTATATCTTGTATAGTTGCTTTGCTTCAGTTGTGTGGTTTTCAATAAAGTGCCCTGCTGTCCGGGTAGACTAAGGATGCCCTGTCTTTGAAAAGAAATGAGATGAGAAGAAGAGAATGATCCGTCTTTTGGAGGGTCTACTTAACCAAAGATATCTGGAATCTTGTGTTGATCTTGTGATCAACCATCCCCAATCAAAGCCAGTATTGGGACTCATTAAAATTGAGTCAATTTTAGAGGCCCATTTCAAAATTTTGCCCTGCATTTCCAAATGATTAAAATAACTTAGTTTGAATGGCCTAGTTTGCTAGAGGGTAAAATGGAACAGGTTCATTTTCAGAGGGTAAGGCTCGGGATTCATGTTAAACACCTTTCATTTGGCCTATTCAATGATGTGCAACTTTTAGAATTCAGTTTGGATAAGTTTATGGGGTACCCATTTTGAGGGGTGAGCTGAAAGTGCATTTTAGGCACAAATGCAGATTTATTGAGTAGCCTACTTTGAGTGATTATATCTTTTGCCTTGTTGATCGTCATGAATAAATTAAAAGTGGATTGGATTCTATGCATAAATTTGAGTTAGCCTGCAAAATTTCAAGTCTTAACAAATTCATTTACTCAGTTTTTGAAGCCAAATCCATTTGCAGTTTGTGTGATTTGACTAGTCCCTGTTTCGACAGCTAGTCGGAGCCCTATTTCGCATAAGTGTTAAAGTTGTCTCAGTAAGTGTTATGACACAATTTTTCTTCTGAGTTAATGTTGGTATAAATGATGAGCTATATTTCAAATTTCAAGCCTCTGTCAATCCATTTGATTAGTTTTCAAAAGGGTTCATTTAGCCATTGTTTTCAATCATCCATACTTTCAGTACTATATCAGTTAATGTAGCCATTTTTGCGAGCACACCATTTGCATCCTGTCAGTCTTGTGATTGAACTGAGATTTCCAAGTTTTAATATGTAATCCAAGGTACTTGTGTTTCAAATTTTAGGGTCCATGGAGGTCGTTTGGTATTTTTGAGAAAGGCATCATGTGTTGCCAAAACATTGACTTCATCAGGTCCACAGTGTCGACAAAGCCAGTTGGCCATTTTCAAAAATTAATATCTCTTTGCTCGGGACTCATCTTGAGAAACCGCTTGGCAGCGTTCATGCTTGTATATCAGAGTACACGCCTGTCAAATGACAAGCTCCAGAAAGGTGTTTTGACAGGTTTGAAAATTACATCTTCGCAATTAAATGTGAAAATGCGGTGTAATTTCTTGAAGGTTGCAAAATTTAGTCTGATGATTCGAAAGCGATGCCAATCATTTCCAGATGTGTGTTTAAGGTGTTTGAAGCATTTTGAAGGCCAGTCGCTTGAGAACAAAAATTATTTTTAGTCAGACCCACTTTGGGGCCTGACCTGGCCCATGCTTGTGCACTATTTTTTATGGTGAATTGTTCTTATTTCATGGCATGCAATCTCCCATTTGACAAATGATGATGCTAGAGAAAGTTGCAGGCAATCAAGCCACTCATATGGCAAATATGGTCATGGTCAATGTTGGCTCACTGCGAGAATTCCTGAGTATCTAAATTTTGATTGCAATTATTCAAAGAGGCAAGTGAATGGAGAATTTAGGAGCAAGCATTGGGATAATCATCCAACTAGGATGGCAGTGGATGTTGTGGATGCAACCTGTGAATCTGTATTTAAAACTCTCATGCTAATGTTTCAGCAGAGCACGTCAACGTGGCTGTGTAAAAAGCATTAAAAAACTATAGCAAGTGCACATTGAAAGCGTTGAAAACCCAAGTGTCTTCCCTCTGCATGGTAAACAACAACAACAAAACTTTCAAACAAGTGCAAATTGCCATGCTCACGTGACATAGGAATAAGGAAGTAGCAATTAAATCCATCAAGCAAGTGCAAATGGGCAATTTTCATGCTAACATATCTTTGCGTGAGCATGCTGGAAGGAGTATATAAAACTTTAGCAAGCATGAAGGAGGAAAAGGCATTAAACAAATCAAACAAATGCAATATGGTTGGTGTCCAAGGCAGGTTCATGGGCTCCATAATGTCTAGAGTAGTGTAGAGAGGGGTTTACATGGTGTTTGCCAAAGTAAATGCAAACAAAGTTAGCTGTAGCTCCTCTCTTATGTGCTCTCCCTCTAGCAGTAGCCACAATAAACTTAAAATAATGCTTTTAGAAGGTAAATCCAATCTCCCTCCCCTCTGCGTGATATGGATGATGGTGGAGGAGCAGCATTGGAGTCTTGAGGAATTGCAAACATGAGCTAAGTTCCTCCCACGTTGGACACAGCAGCAGCAAAAAAGTCTTCAGCAAACACAACAACAGGTGAATTCCCCCTTCTACGTGGTGTTTGGAGGCCACAAGAAAAACTTGCAGCAAGTGTAAATTGGCACAAGCTCCTACGTGGTTGTTGGAAGAGTCTTTTTTAAAAAAAAAAAAAAAAAAGCTAATAGCAAATTCTTCCCCTCACATGAATGGTGGAGGAGGAACAACAAAACTTTCAAACCAATGCAATCCTCTCCTCCCTGCTATGGTACATGATAGCTAGAGAGAGGCATTTAAAAATTCATGCAATACAAATTGGGTAAATAGAATGCCATTCAAACCTCCTCACGTTCTCTCCCCTCCCACGTGGTGAAAGGCAATAGACATTCAAGTTGCAGAAGAAAAATTGCCATTAACAATCTCAGGAAACCTTCAAAATGCATTTCTGGGCAAAACTGTATTATCCCACATTCGCTGGGAAGTGATAGTTTTTAATGTTTATAAGCAAAACCTTCTCCATCTATAATGTCAAAGCCATCTGGGCTTTTGACGAATGGTATTGTTGGGTGCCGAAGGTGGGCCCACGCGTGGGCCCCGGATCCCGAGGCGATGAAGGAGGTGAGTGAGCAGTGACTAGGTGGACCCCACATAGGCATGCTTCCCAAGGCAATTTGGCAAATTTTGCAGAGAAAGGTTGCCTTAACCGATGGGTAGGTCCGAGCTGATCCAATGAAGCACGTTGATTTGCGGGCCGAAGATGCACGCGAGTTAAACCCTGCGAAACAACGAAAAGAGGTAAAGATCGTGCATGTTTCGGGAGATCGGATGATCCGCGCTACTTTGCGAAGGAAAGTTGCTCGCTGGTTAAGGTCCATTAAATAGTGAAAATCACATGAAAAAATTGAGATGGTTAAAGACCCTACAAGTTTGAAAGATCCAACAGCTCGTGCGACTTCGCGAAAGGAAGATGCTAGCCGGATAAGCATTGCGAAATGGCGAAAGCCAGGTGGCGCATAGGTGGCAGGTCCAGTTGGTCGTCTAGTAGGCAGGTCCCGATGAGGTGGCAATGATGTGGCATAGAGGTGGCGCTGAGGTGGCCAACAAGCAAGCGGACACGTGGCGGAGTGACGAGGTGTCATCCCAGGTGGTGCCCAGTGGACCCCATCGACCAATCAGGTCCCGCCACATGGAAAAGTGTCAGAGCACAATTAGAGCAAAAATCAAAATTAAAATCAGTTAATGATATAGTTCTGACTATAGAGAAAATTGAAAAATTTAAATGATGTGCACATTAGAAGGATTAATTCGCCCATGGCTGTATTTTTTGCCAAAATATGAAATGTTATATATCGCCGGAAAGCTCTCAGAATGAGGAATCTGGTCAGGTAATTAATTTTGACAAATGTGGGATATTTTGGGAGCAGTTTCCACGGGAGTGAAATTCATCTAAAGAGGAGATACTTGGCAATTTCAGTTGCAGATTTGATTTTCTTCCCTCTCCTTCTTATTTCCAATTCTTCTCATTTTGTAAAGGTTCCAAAATTCTGTGAGAAGTGGTCCAGTGTTCATGGCTTCCATTTTTTGAATTTTTTGACCCAAATTTGTAAAGTTCTATGGATCTGTTCAGGGTATAGAGGCTAGATTGCAGGATGATGGATTGTTTTGTAGTTCCAGGTCTTACTTGTGTTAGGCTTGAGTAAATTTCCCATGATATTGTCTCTGTGTATGTATTTCATTGTTATGAATTGAATCCTCAAGGAGGCTTATAATTTGTCATCTCAAGGAGATTGTATGATTGTTTGTAGGCATTCTTCAATGAAGAGTTTGAATTCTATAATCAGTCATAAACAATGGAATGTGTCCCAGATCTGATAATTTTGTGAATGGATTGAGTAATGCATTAGTATAAGGTATTAATACAGGCATATTTTGTAAGGAAAACAAATTTGCAGCTGTGATTAGCATTTTGTAGTTTTGTGTGTGTGACTCTGTGGCCCAATGAACAAGGCACTGGTCTTTGACAGATTTGGGGATGGTTTCAGATATATATTTTAAAAGACAAATCTATTTCCCTTTATGTTTAGGGGTGTGTTCTTCTCATTTCAAGCTCTATTTTCATTTATGATTTATACAGATCTAGCCAATATCTAGTGTGTTTCTAGATTTGGTGAGCTTGTGAAATGATCTATCTGCTTAGTGTTGATGCAGTTATGTGTTTGTAACTGTTGTATTCAAAGCATCAAAGGGTGTCCCCCCCTAGGTCTAGCAGAAACTGAAGTGCAGGAGGATCAATTAGGGTCCTATGTTATGTTGTCCAAGCCCTATTGTGTTTTGTAGACTGAAATTGGCCATTTCATAAAAGGGTTGCAGATGTTCTTGGGTTATCACTTTTGGTGAACAACATGGTATCCAAGAGATAATGATTTTACTTTGAGTTCTTTTACTGAGGCTAATTGGGTAAGTGATGTTGATGATACAAATAGTACTAGTAGTGGTGCGTTTTTATTGGGTAAGAGATTAGTTTCATGGATGAGTAAGAAGCAGAATGCTACATCTTTGTCTACTATAGAAGTTCAATACATTGTTGTTGCTAGCAATTGCACTCAGGTGATTTGGATGAAGCATATGTTGAAGGATATCAAAGTTATTTTTGATGAGCCTACTGCTATATACTTTAACAACTCAACTACTATCAATATTTCTAAGAATCTGGTGTTGCATTCAAAGACAAAGAATATATCAATCAAGTTTCATTTCTTGAGAGAGAAGGTGGATGAGAAAGAACTTAGATTGGAGTATATATCTACAAAGAAATAGATTCTAGATATCTTCAAGAAGCCTTTTCCTAAAGATACATTTCAGTATCTCAAAGAGAAGTTAGGGGTAACTACCCCTCCTGATGAGAACTAAGATGCATGGAGTTGCACCAGTCTACTAGACTTCACATATATATCTTGTGATCTAGATTGATGAGAGAGGCTGCTACTTAGGGGAAGTAGTTAGTGTTGTGTTTTAGATATTTAAAACTGTTAGAATGTGTCAAAAGGGGAGAGAATCAATATTTGTGTTGTATATGCCTTTTGCATTGATGACAAAGGGAGAGAGAGTCAGAGAAGCATATATGTGAAAAACACTATATGTGAGAGAGCTATGTTGAGCTATGTGCATAATCTTAAGGGAAGATTGTGGGTTATTGTTGGTTGTTGATTTCTTTCTTTACATTGATTTTTTTTCACATTCATATGTTTCTATCAATGCCAAAGGGGGAGATTGTTGGATATTGTTGAGAAGTTTGTTGCAATGATGTGTTGTCATTGATGTCAACATATTCTTTTGTGTATTCCAATGTTGCAGTCAGAATAAATGAGTTGGTTTCATCAGTGTGTTGCATTTTAGCTATTACGATTGCATGGGTTATGAGGTATGCATGTTTAGTTGATTCAATAGAAGTTTCAGTGATCCGCATGTTGATTTGATTGAGTTATGACGTCTAGTATTATGGTTGATATTTAGTTGTTCATATTATTTGGTATTCTGGTTTGTCCTCTTAATTTCTCTAGAACTACATTATCTTGGTTTGTAGATTTAGCAAAGTGTTTGGGATGTTCATATGTGTCCCCAATCATATGGTTCGTCAATTAGAAGTTTGTAAGTGAATCTTTCAATTTGATAGTCAGTTCAACATGTGCTCTTGAGGTTTGGTATCATGATGATGGTAATGCTAGTAAGTGGTGATGTTGTGGTTTTTTTTGGTATTATTTGTGTTGCTTGTGGATGTTTCTAGATTGGGTCCTATCTATTTTGATGGTCGGTATTGATCATCATGCCCATTATTGATCATTTTCTTGATCAGGTGGTGTTATTCATGTTATGTGGCATTATTGGTGATTGTAGCGTGTTGAGGATGATCAAGGTGTAATTTTTGGTGATGTTTCTTGGTTGTGGTAATGATTTGGGTCAAGACTATGTCTTAGTTGACATTGTTTTGGTCCGTATGTGTTGTTGTAGTGTGTAAGGTTATTATTTTATAATTTTTGTTGAGGGTTCAACGGACCTTGAAATATAGGTTGATGATTTGTATAAATATATGTAATATTCATTTGTGAGATGTATCTGCATGTTCAAACATTGAATTAATCTTTTAGTAGCAGAGGAGAATTGTGAAAAAGTGAGGAAGAGTGTGAAGAAGTGGAAAGAACAGAGTTTGAGTATCTATGCTTAATTGAAACTATAATCAAGCATTAGGAGATGTTATTTCATCAGTTCACGTCATCTGGATTATTGTGCAGTCTTTGTAAGATAGTAAGTCTTTCTCAGGGTTGTAGCCCTTCTTGTCATGAGAAGTGAGCTCTAGGCAGTGTGCCTGAATGCATGTGCATTCCCCATTTTAATATTTACATTTAATCCTAACACAGTATTATCTCATTGTGGGTAGGTTCCCATTATGGTTTTTTCCTTAACTGGGTTTTCCATGTCAAAAATATTGGTGTTATGTGTGTTATTGATGTGGTGATGATTTATGTTTTAATTGCTAATAATCAAATCTTAATTTAAGTTTAAGTTGTGTAGAATCTGTGTGCAAATTGATTCACCCCCCCTCTCAATTTTCTACATTGTTTCCAACAATATCTACAAAGAAAGGTTCACTACCTGAAAGAAAGAAAGAAAGAAAGAATCACTCTCGAAGGGCTCACTACCTAGATGCAAAAGAATAAAAGAGAAATAATCCACCATTGATATACCTCTACAACTGTAAGATTTGTAGATACCTTTGTGTCACTACTTTCGGTAACTAACACATGAAAGTCCACACTGCTCAACACATTTTACCAGCTCAAAAAACACTTATTAAATGATTCGGGAGTTAGATCCTCTTTCATACACCTTCATCATATACACATATACCATGACTCACTTCCTTTTTATTTTATATTCCACACACAACACCCATTCTCTCGTATCATTCTCAAAAAATTATCCTCTATTTATATCATCCTCACATATGCAAAAATCTCCCAAGGTTGGCTAAGCATCTTAACCGAAACACAAAATTCAAATTAGGTCGGCACTATACATTGCCATTGTGGAAAATAATTTAAAGTGGACGACAACATGTCTTAATTGAGACCAAAATAAATGTCATACACCTTAAAATGATCCATAATCATCAAAGCGATAATGTGAAATGTAAACACCTAAGGTCAAACAAGCCTAGAGTGAACACCATGAAAATTTGAAACCATGCTTCTAAAGCCCAATAAATCATGCCAATTGAATAGAATGAAGTTAATTTCAATATCAACTTATCTCCAAAACCACAACACCAAAAACCATGTAGCAGAGAAATGCGAAGCATACATTTCATGCAGAAACACTATCAAACATCATCAAACATTGGTGAATGCAACTTCCTTAGCACTGCAATTTGGAGCACCAAATCTCAAATATAGCATATCTAAACACTACTTAGTAACATATCCAAGCTGCATGGATAGATGTACAATATAGAATATATGCAGAGCGAATCTCTCAATACAACTGCACAGGAAAATCAACATCAAATATACCAACCAATCACTAATGACAACCAAAGTGCATGTTGACATCAATGACAACACACCAACAACTCATTCTACTCAAACTTGCAAAAATCTCCCCCTTTTTCATTGATGGAAACATATCAACAACAACAATAGTATAAACAAATCTCATACCAAAATTTTAATATTTTCCAATACACTATTCTTTCGGTTTTCTAATTACTTGTTGTATATGGTGAAAATGGATAACGATAATAACGATATTGAAAGGCTAAATGAATTAAACCACAAAACCCTAGCCTAACAACAACAAAGATCCACCATAACATATGAAGATTACCTAAGACAATGCAAATCAAATCAAATCACAAAGATTATACCATCACATGTCCAATAGGGTTTGGATCTCCATTCTTCCTATCTCCATTGATCTTGCTTGATATATTTGCTCTCATATTTTATGTGTGCACAAGAGCTCAACAAAGAATGGAAATGTGGTTGCAAGTAGGATCAGCTATGTTCAAAAGCATAGTGTAGTCAAGTAGTCAACGGGGGGGTTTGATAATGAAGGAAGCATCTCCTTATATAGAAGACACTATATGAAATGGAGGGATAAGATTGAGAGGTGTAAAAGGAGGTCGGCTATGATTAGAGGGTAGGTAAAAGAAATAATAAAATAATGAAAGGGGTAGGTAGTGTATGAATTAAGAGATGAATGACATGTGTCATGGGTAGAAAAGGTTAATGAATTAACTAAATAAATAAAGATTTATTTAATTAATAGAGGGAGTGAGATGAATTAAATAAATAAGATATTTATTTAATTTAGGAAAAAGGATAATTTAAATAAATAAATGTATTTATTTAAATGAGAAATAAGGCTAGAAGAGGATAAATGAATTAATTAAATAAATAAGGATTTATTTAATTAATAGATGAATTAGGCTAAAGTAATTAAATAAATAAAGATATTTATTTAATTAGATTGGACAATTTTAGGTGTCTACATTTTGCCCCTCTTTGAGACAATGCGGTTTGTCGCGTTGTTTCAAAGAAGATAAGATGAACTGATACGAAGTTGCCCCAAGATGGGAATGATATGCCCCCTCAAGAGATTGGATGAAAATGTCTAAAAAATCGCAGACAATCTCTCAATAAGAAAGAATGGCTAGAATGGACTGACCGGATAGAGTGACAGAGTCATGGGATAACGAAGACTGACACAGGAGACTAGGGTTAGGGTAGTCTATAAGATGGACCACGAGGGGAAAACATCCTCATTGTCATCCACACATCCAAGAGATCAAAGTGCAGAGTGAGATAGAGTACCAGCAGTCGACAGTGATGGCAATGGCTCACAGATTTGATCGCGTTCGTCGATTTCAGAGGCCAGCAAAGGTAGGAGAGCTGGTATGTACCACAAAACCTCCTTGTACTTTGTTGCAATAAATATTTTCATAAATGCATGCTAGGTAATGTAATAAAGGCACTTAGAATAGGGTCCAAAAAAATGTCAAAAACGTGTAGGCGCGTCTACATTGGTGCTAGGTGTGTTTATGCGGTCTAAAAGAGCGTTTATGTTATGAAAGCACATTTGTGTCCAAAAATGTGAATTTGTGTCTTCTGGGTCAAATCGGCAGTTCTGTGATGAACATACGCTATCGATTGGATAAGCTGTTGAGAGGATACACTCAAGCAGGTCCTCCAGGGAAGACTAGGATAACAAATAGGGCTAGGATTGACAATTCTGTGATAGAACATACGTTGCCAATTAGGAAACTTCTTAAGAGGATTCACTCAAGCAGAGGCCCTAGGATAGGTTAGATCAAGGCACTTTGTGATGAATAGTGAGTACCAAGATATAGTACTTTGTGATGAACAGTGAGTGCAAATGTGAGCAACATTTTGTGATGAACAGGGAGTGCCAAACACATAGTACTTTGTGATGAACAGGGAGTACCACTAGGATAGAAGCAACACTTTGTGATGAATAGTGAGTGTCACTAGGACTGAGATGATTGATTTGTGTGACTGCAGGAGTATTTGCCTATGCTGGAGTTATGGGAGAGATTCCCATCGACTCAGAGGTTGTGACTTGAGTTGATAGCCGAGGACTGAGCTGCGATTGAGGCTATGGGATTGAGACATATTCTGTATGTGCCTGAGTTTCGGGCGAACATGGGATTGCTGACTACACTAGCAGAGAGGTGGCACTCTGAGACTTGTACTTTTCATTTGCCAATGGGGGAGATGATAGTCACCTTGGAGGATGTGTACAGGATTTTGAGGATACCGATCGATGGGGAGCTGATACCCTATGATTGAGACGGAGATAGGGATGTACTGAGATGACTGTTCCAAGATCTAGGATTGGAGATGAGGGCGGGACATGTGGCATGGGATACCATGACATGGACAGGATTGGCACTACCAATAGTATTAGCAAGAGTGATTAGTGGGTTTCTATGTCTGGATAGGGTGACATGAGGGTTGGCTATGTAGCCATATATATATTGACATCATTGTATCATGACACTTATGATTTTGTGAGATATATGAGATGATTCATCTTTGCGGTAGCTATATGCATGCGTACCTATGTGATGCTTTTATATGATTCATGATGTATGCGTCTATGTGATGGTTTATGATATGTTTAATGATGATGATTATGATGATGGATGCAAATATGTATATGATGAAATGCAATATTTTTGGTCTTTTTATGTTTTATATGTTATGTATGAAATGCAGATGAATATGATAATGCAAATGATTATTTACATGATGAAGATGTAAAATGTCCTAACATGTGTTGTATGCAGGATGTGATGCAATTGTGATATCTATATGTATGTATGAAATGCTTATATGTGGTAATGCAGGTGCAACTACATGAAAGGCAAATATTTTTGGTGTGTCATTATACTCAGTCATGTGATAGCAGGCTACATGGACTCGAGAAGGATGATGGAAGTCAATCAAGAAAGGGGGATGGAAGACAGAAGATATGAAAGTGAAAGAGATTCTTGTGTGTTATCATCATTGAGCTTTATTATGGCAAGTAGGTTATGACAATTGAGGCATATGTTTGACCCAGAAAGTCATTGTACCTGTTTGCATGGACATAAGATAGTCACAAACAAGGAATGCCCCAGTTCACACTAGACTCATAGTGTCCTCATATCCTTGGACAAGTCATAGCATTACTAAGAGACAATCCACAGACAACAAAAGAAAAATAGGTGACGATACCCCATCCTTGCTTTTCTAGTCAAAGACATCTTGGAGATAAAATCTCTAGTCAGAGACATCCTAGAAAAGCTAAAAGATATGTCACCAAAAGATAAAATCAAAAGAAAACCAAGACTCGATACCAACATCCACTGTAGTCCTCAAATTTAGTGTCTCTTGTCACTTGTATAAGTCTTATTTGATTGTGGTCACAATGTTTACTTTCACAGAAAGGATAGATAGCACTGAACCATATGTTGTCTGAGTCTGTTGAAAGATTTGATTTGTTGAAGCCCATTGTTGCTGCTGTGTCTCATCTGAAACTGACTGAATCCATGAAGTTGATACTTTATTGTGGAGAAGATGAAACTTTATTGCAGATTTGTGATGCAAATGTTGCTTTATTGCGAATTGTGCGTGGATAGACTGAAGAAAACTGGAAGAAACTGTAATCCTAGCCACATGTGATGTTCTCAGTTCCACACCCATCACTAGATGTAGGATTTGCCTTAGCCATAGATAGGATCTGATTTATTATGGATGGAAAGGGAGGTGAAAAGGGAGGTTTATTATGAATGGCTAACCAATCTTGGGTAGATCAATAACAAGCCATGATGGGAATGGGTAAGTTTATTATGAATGGATAGATTGTAAGTATGTGCAAAGTGAGAGGATGAAATGGAATCTTGAAGGAGGGAGTTGCAATCTCTCTATGCATGGCGTCAGTGACTCGGTTTTCACCATGGTACTTGCCCAGGGCGCCACCGAAGTGGTTTTCACTGTTGGACGAAATTATTTCTCTTTACTTTTTTTCGATTTTTCAATGTTTTTTTTTTTTTTTTTTTGTGTCACAAGGTGCCTATTTGTCAGGTTTTCACCAAGTAACGATTTTTTTTGTTTTATAATTTTTTTTTGTATTTTTGAATTTTTTTGATTTTTTTTTGTATTTTTGAAATTTTTTTTTTTTTTGTATTTTTGAAAATTTTTTTTTTTTTGTATTTTTGAAATTTTTTATTTTTTTGTATTTTTCGAATTAGGATACTCTGAAGAGCTATGTGTAAAACCTGCGAAGGTGCATGTTGTTGATAGGATCCTCTAAAGGTTCACCTTTTGTAGTTGAGAGCTGATATGCCCCAGATCCATATGCTGCTGTAATGATGTAAGGACCAAGCCAATTTGGTTCGAACTTGCCTTTCTTCTCTTTGTCTTGCTGATTTTTAGGATTTTCTCTGAGAATTAAGTCACCTACCTCAAATGTGTGAGGCTTGACTTCATGATTGTAGGTGCATCATTCCTTGATTGAATGATGTGTAACTCGAGTGACTGTCTTCCTTGATAAAGGAATTGAGATAGAATTACTAATGTGTGGACTATGTTTGCCCATATGCGTGTGACCTAAAGAAGTTTGGGCATCCCTGATAACAAAGTACTGCGAGGAAGATCCATTAAAGGTCCATGATGTATCGCCAAAAGGAGATGGATGTGTGGAACAAGTGGATGAGTGATGAAGGATTATGATTGCGAAAAGAAGTGAAAGTAGGATAGTATGATGGAGACTTAGGATCAACAAGTATGCTTTTTGACTTGAAATTGTAGAATTTTTGCCCCCAGTTATTTTGATATTAGGGGAGATCAACTCTTGTTCCTTTTCTTTCATAGGATTTTTATCCTTGACTTTGATTTTTGCAGAGTCCAATAGCTTTTGATTTTGATTTGGACTCAAGGACTTTTCTTTATTTTTGACTTTTAGATTTTTTTTTTCAAAGCTTGATTTGTGATCCCCAACGAGTAAGGGCTTTTGTGATTCTTGTTGATCCAAGTCTAGAAGTGGAGTGGAAATGGAATGAGTGGATGAAATGGTAAAGCTATGTGAGTTTTCAAGAGGGCTAGCGATACGCTCAATAGATTCTTTGCTGGAACCACTCTTAGGACTATTGATATCAAGAGGTGCTTGCACCACTAGAGGAGATTTGCATTCAAACTTAGTAGCCACAACACTAGGTGGTTCACACCCAATTCCTTGGGATTGCAAATTATTTGTATATTGTTCCCGTCAATTGAATACCTTAGGAGATAGTGGGAGTTGCTCAGCATGAAAGATATACTCACCACATCCTAGGTCTTTAATCTTGAACTTTTCTTTGATCTCTTCTTGTTTTGATGTAAAAGCTTTTAAGGATTCTGGATCAACATATGTTGATGAATAAATAGCCTCTCGATTGACTGGTATTGTTATTTCTGATCGAGCTTGCACATTGTTGCAATATATGAATGGATTTGGGTCAACTTTGATAGTCACTTCAACTCCATTATGTGGAAACTTGATACATCGATAATATGTAGATGGTACTGCGCTCATCTCATGAATCCATGGACGTCCTAGCAATATGTTGTATGTGAGATCGAGGTCTAGGACTTGACAAACCACATCTTTTGTAATTGGCCCAACTCTGAGAGGTAAGGTGACTGTGCCTTTGGATGAAGGCTCTTCGTCATCATATGCCTTGATGGTAATTTTGTTTCTAGAATTCATAGCTTTATCTGAATATCCCAATTGTTTAATAGTGCTCAATGTACAAATGTTTAGACCTGCTCCTCCATCTATCAGGACTCGTTTTATTTGATGTTTATGTATGAAGGCTTCAATGTGTAGGGGTGCATTATGTGGCTGGAGATAAGCGTGGGTCTCTTCCCTAACTGTTCTACAAGGTCATACTCAGGCTTGAGCAATGAGGAAGTGACATTTTTAGCTAGAGCACCTTGCAAAGTGAATTTATCTCAATGAGTTGTAACATTACATTTAGAGGTAGGTTCGTAAGAAGATCCAATGCCTTTTAGGACAATCTTGGGTCTTTGGGTAGAATTCTCAGGCGTTTTGTCCTTGATGATAATGGTAGAGACATAATTGTCCATCGAAATGTGATTGATAGTTGAATCATAGTTATAGGATGCTCTGGTATAGTTGGTTTGGTCATCTATGGTTGCAGCTTTTCCCTTGTCATGCTTTGGGAATGGTTCCTTAAACATTTCATGTTCTTGATTGGATGAGTGTCCTTCAATCTCAATGCCACCTCTATCAATGAGATCTTGTATGATGTTCTTCAGTCGATGACAATTTCCTGTCTTATGACCCTTGCTCTTATGAAATTCACAATATTCATCATCATTCCACCAATTTGGTTTAAGCTTTGGTTCATATGGAGGAAAATCTGGAATAGTGATTACCTTGTTTGCCACTAGCTTTTTGAAAACTGACTCAAGTGGTTCTCCCAATGGAGTGTACTTCCTTCGTGATTTAGAAGTTGTTTGAGTATTCACTTGATTTGATTCAAAAAAAATGAATTTGGGTCGCACTGTATTGGCATCAACAACACCATCATTGACTGTGTTCTTGTTTTTATTCCAAAATCTTGGCTTGTCTTTTCCTTTAAAGTCATCTTTGTTTTCCTTGAATATCTTAATGACTCCTTCTTCAATTAGGACCTTCTTTGTTGCTAAGCCTTTTTCAATGACATCCTTGAAGGTGGACAAACAAGCTTTCCTTAAGTCATAACCAATCTATTTGTTAACATTTTGGGTGAACATTTCTACCATTTGTTTTTGTGGAATTTCACAAGAGCATCTGCTAGCTAGATTCCTCCATCTTTGTAAAAATGATGCAAACGACTCTCCCTCTTTTTGCTTGGTGTTGCACAAAGTAGTGACTGATATATCTGTCTCTATATTGTAGGAGAAATGTTGAATAAATGCCTCTGCTAAGTCACCCCATGACCTAATTCCAGGTGGAAGTTGGGAGAGCCATTCCATAGCTTGATCGCCTAGGCTTTGTGGGAATAATCTCATCAAATATGTCTCTTCTGAAGCTACCTCAATGCAAGCTATGAAAAACTATCTTATGTGTGCCTTAGGATCCCCTTTTCCTCTATACTTATCAAACTTAGGTGTCACAAAGTATGTAGGAAACGTAGGCATTGGAATGCTCTTGTCAAATGGATAAGGACATATGTCTCTCATTGTGTATGTTGGCTTCGGTGTATTTATGTCTTCCATTTTCTTTTGTAAGTCCCTGATTTGTTGCTCCAAATTGCTCTTAGGTGGAGATCGACTTCTTGGACCATACCCCATGCTTGAGGCACCAATTGGAGGAGGAGCATGTTGCATATATGGATGATATTGATCATACACATGTTCATATGGAGGAGGTCTATAGTGATGCTACATATATGGACCACTTGGTATAGATTCATGTTGAGGAACAAAATATCTATTTTGTCCATGTATACCATACTCTACAGGCATGTCATGTTCTAATGTGTTGCCCCCAAATTTGACACGCGGTTTCCTTGTGTCCAAATTTTGAGCATGCCTTTGAATATCCAATTGCTTTGGCGGTTGATCCTTAGCATTGATATGTGATTGAGCATATTTCTCTGCATAAGACTTCCATAATGGTTTGCGAAGGTGAGTATCATATGCTTGACCATGTGTATGTGGGACCTCTGGTTTTTGAAACAAAGATGATGGTGATTCAGGCACAAGATGTGGTCTTCTATTGCCTCCACTATTAGGCCTCCTTTGATCCATGTTGGAGTGAGTTTGTTGCAAAGGTCAATTTTCCATTATTTGAGACATGTCAAAATCATGAGGTATCTTGGCTCCACTTTGTGCCATCACTTGTAAGAAATATTGTCTATCTCTCCTCATTATTTCCTCAACCAATCGATTGAAATGAGGATTCATAATGGAGTCTTCCACTTCTGCTGAATGTATTGAAAAGTTGTCCATATCATCATTGTGTGTATCATTGTTGTTTGTAGTGTCCATGTTCTCAACATTTGGAATGTTTCTATAGGCATCCATGTCAGGTAATGTAGTATGATCAGAATTGAAAAAGATATCATTGTCATACTCGTAAGAACTCATGTTTGCGGACTCTTGAGCCCCTTTAGTTTCTCTCCTAGATTTTTGAAGACGAGTTTCAACCATGAACTAGGTATTGACCGAGATGTGGGAGACTAGATGAAAATGAAAAAAGTATGGAAGACCAAGAGTTGGATGGAATGTAAATGAATCTGAGGTGTACTTGCAATGTCCAAAGTGTAACACCAAGTATGTATGTAGTAGAGTAAGTGTGACTTCCAAAGAGAGGATAGTTTCTCTTGATGAGGTAAGTTGACCTTGACTCTAAGTAAGACCAAATGAGACCCAAAGGTGATAGACCTTGATGAGGGACCACTTAGAAAAATGTTGTTGTATGTAGTGTGTTGACAAAGTATGATGAGGACAAGAAAGTGACCTTTTGACTCAAGTTTAGACAAATGTAAATTTAATGCAAGATGTAAAGCAATGATGGACTTTGTGAGACCCAAAGACAAGTTGAATGCTAGATGAAAACCTGGAGAAATAACCTAGGAAGCTCAAGAATTCAGAAACTAATTGCTCTTGTTTGCTGGACTGTAAAATGTTTCCAATTTGTGAAGTTGTTGGTTGTGACCAAATCTGAATGTTTGAATATTTTTCGTGACAAGAGGACACAATGTTGATGAGGACTCAATGTTTGCTAGTGTTTAGACTCAAAATGACTCCAAGAAAAGTGTGTTGTTTGATGTAAAAATGTTTTGCATACACTTGAAGACACAAAAGACACAATGTTTTGTTGTTTGGTCTTGAATGTTTTGAATGTTTAAAATAAGTCAAGCACAATTCTTATGGCTGGCCAAGACAATAGTTGTTGATCCCACATGAGGTTTTACCCCCAAGGCTACGCTATTTAGAGCAGATACTTAGATGCTTGACCTCACTGGCTCCACCCTTGGCATTCACTTCTCGGGTCAGCCAAGCATCAGTCCCCATGAAAACTCCCTGTGGTGAACTTGTATCTCTACTAAGAACCGTATGTGTGTGGGCTGCTACCAGAGGTCCGACCTCCTGCCCCAACAACTAGAAGGATTTGGGCTTCTAAAAAAAAAGGTACTAATAAGGGCATCCGCTCGTGGGGCAATACATGCGGCACTTTCAGCTCTATAAATACAAAAGACTCCCAACCGGTAGGGGTTATGCCCTACAAATGATCAAATAAATTTGATCAAACAGGTTTATGGGGAGACATAGTGTCGGTATGAACTAATCAGCACACGTTATTCATAGTTTTCACCATGAATACAGTTATTTATAGTGGTTTGGAAGAAGATGGCTTTTCTTGTGCTACCACTTGGGTCGTTCTCTTCTCACTAGTAGTCCTAATGACCACACAGGAAGACAGGCCCTCTAAAGATTAAACAAAAAGAGCCTATTGCTCAAGACACAAAAGACAATGATTCAATTTTAGTGCACCAATTGAAGTGTTTGCTAGTCTATGAAAACAAGGCACACAATAAAAATCCAAAAACCCTTGCCAAGGACCTGCAACAAAGATTTATTAGTAGTTTGGATTGTTTGAAATAATCAACCCTTCCTACAAGCACACAAGTTAGGTAAAATTTAGATCCAAAAGGCTTTGTGAAATAGGGGCCTTCAACAATGCATTTTGTTGACCAATTCAAAGATCTGATTCATCATAAAAAAAGACCACCTGTAAAATTTCAAGAGATTTCTAGAAATATAAGAAAATCCAAAAAAAATTGCTAATTTGCTCCAAAAACTAATTTTTTATTAAAAATCATAAGAAATTCATATAAAATGCAAAATCAATCCAAAAAATATGAAATTTTTACTGGAGAGTCCTAATAGTCTTCCAAACCTACATAAAAAAATTCCTGCAACAAATCTAAGCAGTTTGTGAGATATGAGTAAAATAATGTAAAACCCTAATTTTCAAAGATCTGATTTTTGAAAAATTATTTTGCATCAAATTTAAAATCACAAAGAATAGATCCTATGTATAATTCTGATAGATTTCCAAAAAAGTAAGAAAACCCAAAAAATTTGCTAATTTGCTCTCAAAATTAATTTTTTATGAAAACTCATAAAAAATTCATATAAATTGAACAAATAATCCAAAAAATTTGAAATTTTTACTGAATACTTCTGATACTGTTTCTGACCTCCAAAAAAAAATTAATTCCAAAATTCAAAGCCATTTGTGAGATTTGATCAAAATAAGGAAAAACACTAATTTTTCAAGATCTAATTTTTAAGGAAATATTTTGCATCAAAATTAAAATCACAAAGAACAGATCTTGTGTATAATTATGAGAGATTTCCAAAAATGTAAGAAAATCCAAAAAATTCTCTCATTTGCTCTCACAATTAATTTTTTATTAAAAATCATAAAAAATTCATAGAAAATGAAACTTTGCTCCAAAAATTCTGAATTTTGGATTGAGAGCTTCTGATACTTTCTCCAACCTACAAAAAACATTTGGTGCAACATTTCCAAGGCATGTGCGAGATATGATCAAATCTCTCCAAGATCTTGATTTTGTGTCCAAAACCCTAGCTGCACAAGATTATTCTCCAAATTGTTTTACAAAACAACAATATAGGGTTAGAAAAATCTGCAAAAAACATAGATCTAACAAAAATACATGTCCCACGGGGTGTGCCAAAATGTATCTGGTGAAAATGGATTAACAATAATAACGATATTGAAAGGCTAAATGAATTCAACCACAAAACCCTAGCCTAACAACAACAAAGATCCACCATAACATATGAAGATTACCTAAGACAATGCAAATCAAATAAAATCACAAAGATTATACCATCACTTGTCCAATAGGGTTTGAATCTCCATTCTTCCTATCTCCATTGATATTACTTGATATATTTGCTCTCAGATTTTATGTGTGCACAAGAGCTCAACAAAGAATGGAAATGTGGTTGCAAGTAGGATCGCCTATGTTCAAAAGCATGGTGTAGTCAAGTAGTCAACGGGGGGGTTTGATAATGAAGGAAGCATCTCCTTATATGGAAGACACTATATGAAATGGAGGGATAAGATTGAGAGGTGTAAAAGGAGGTCGGCTATGATTAGAGGGTAGGTAAAAGAAATAATAAAATAATGAAAGGGGTAGGTAGTGTATGAATTAAGAGATGAATGACATGTGTCATGGGTAGAAAAGGTTAATGAATTAACTAAATAAATAAAGATTCATTTAATTAATAGAGGGAGTGAGATGAATTAAATAAATAAGATATTTATTTAATTTAGGAAAAAGGATAATTTAAATAAATAAATGTATTTATTTAAATGAGAAATAAGGCTAGAAGAGGATAAATGAATTAATTAAATAAATAAGGATTTATTTAATTAATAGATGAATTAGGCTAAAGTAATTAAATAAATAAAGATATTTATTTAATTAGATTGGACAATTTTAGGTGTCTACACTTGTTACTCTCATTTTCTCTGACATTTTGATAATCTTTGCATTCTCTCCCCATTTTCCATCAAGGTCAAAGATCCAAACACAACAACTATTAGCTCATTTTGTTGAGCTCCTCAAAATATCACAATTGCACTTATCTTTCCCTAAGAGGAAGCCCCAATCATTAGTCTAGAATAATACTATTCATTTAGTTCATTGGACTAATGCACATCTATATGAATTTAATTCATAGGAGGGGAAATAAACCTCAATTTCTCTTGGATATATTCAAAAGTATCCTTAGAGAATGCTTTAGTAAAGATATCATCATTTTTTTCTTTTGTAGGTACATAATCAAGCTTCACCTCATTCTCCAAAACTTTCTCCCATAAGAATTGATATTGGATTGAAATGTGTTTCATTCTTGAATATGAAATTGGGTTCTTATAAATATTTATTGCACCGGTATTGTCACAAAAGATAGAAATTGTCTCATCAAACAATATTCCAATATGCTCCAGAGTTTGTTTCATCCATAATACTTGTGTACAACAAGTTGCAACAACAATATATTTATCTTTAGTAGTAGACAAATATATTGAATCTTGTTTCTTACTTTACCAAGCAACTAATCGTGGTCTAAGGAAATATTCACCCCCACTTACATGCTTTTATCAGCATCCACACATCTAGCCCAATCTACATCAGTATAGCCAATAAGAGTGAAGTTAGATCTTCTGGGATACAACAATTCATAGTCTTATGTTACTTTTAAGTATTTGAAAATTCTTTTCACAACAACAACATTTGTATCTTTGGGATCTTGATCAAATCTAACTACAAAACAAACAACATGCATGATATCAAATCTAGTGGAGTTAGGTACAATAATCCTAAAATTATTGATCTGTATTTTCTCTCATCAGCATTTAGAGATTCAACATCCTTGTTGAACTTACAACTAGTCACCAATGACAGAAAAAAGCATGCTGACATCAATGACAACACACCAACAACTCATCCTATGCAAACTTGCAACAACTTTATGTAAAAACACAATGAAAAATTGATTTCACAAATTATTCAATTTAAAAAATTAAAATAAATATACAATTACCAGTATAAAAACAACATTCATAAAATAGCAAGATTGATTGTTTAATTTCTAAAATTTATCAAAATTACAGAGTCTTTGAATAGGGTTTCCATGTTGAAAATGTATGTAATAATAATTCTTAATACTAAATAAAGTTTTAAGAGTAAATATTAGTAACAAACTAGGCACCTTAAAATTGTGGATCTAAAAGAGTTTAATTAGAGCTTAAATTAGGTGCCTAGATCTAAACTAAAACTAACTACCAATTACAAGATAGGTGGGGAAAGTCCATGCCACATCAATAGATATCAATCTTAAATTGATTTATTACTTTTATTCAAAAGAATAAATAATGCAATAATTGAAATAGATGTATATTACTACTTATAGTCTATAATGTTGGCTTGATGATGATTGTAATGAGTTCATCATATGTTGTCATTGATGAAACACATACACACACATATGTTTATATTTTCTACCGGTATGACCTCAAGTTGTTTATACTACAATCGGTATTTGGTGACAACCGATGTATGCATGGAGATAACCACTTGGTTATATGTGTCTCAACATCAACATGAAGATTAAGCGTAGACTATCTCAAAAGCATCAAAGTCAAGTGGTTTAACTATAATTGCTATTTAGTGTTCCTACCGGTAATCATAGATTGTGTGATGAGTTATCACCACCAACAATTTTCGGCAGTATTTTTGTGATGAGTTATGATCACTTGACCAGATACACTGCACCTAGGTAATTGCAGTATGATTTCTTCAGGCCGACATGAAATCTAAATGTCTATATACTAACATCACAATAAATTATGTTATATGAGTGAAAGTTATATGTTGTGTGCGAAAGACAAAAGTGTTAAGATGCACAGTATTGTGCTACTCAGATAGATCAAACAAATCCTATTGTCTTCTAACAATTACAACACAATTAAAATCCCCTAACTAGGTAAGATCTAACAAGCTTCATTATTCAATTCTTCTAACAGGGTGATCCATTAGTTTGGATTCAGAAATCCTCCACCTAGGTTACTCCTAACAAGGTACTACCTTTCACAGGGTATAGCTTTTAATCAATCTTTGGGATCTATAACAAGATTCGCTCCTAGCAGAGCACTTTGTAGACCTTAACTCATATGTTATCTATTACTGTAGATAGTTAACTTGTGAGTTCCATCTCACCATGGTTTTAACGTATTTGGGTTTTCCATGTACAAAAACTTGTGTTATGGTGGATGTTTTACTTATTATGGATGTTGTTATATCATTTTGGATTGCATTCATTGTGTTTAAAATTTTTGTTAAGTTCATGTACCGATTAGTGTTTGAAGTAGTTTTATTTTTGGTGTCACTGATTCACCCCCCCTCTTAGTACTTTTCAAGTCCATCATTTGGTATCAAAGACAAACTTCTTTAAAGCCTAATCTCTTAGAAGGGAGCCTTGAAACCACCATGGGGGACATGAGCTACTTTGAGATGGCTAGAGAGCTTGAAGCTAGTAGAAATGAGCTTGAAACTCTTAGGGTCAAACTGAAAGCTTCACAAGTCAAAAGGAGAGAGCTAACTGATCAACTGTTGGAAATACCTGATAATAATTATTCAGATGAGGCCAATATTGATGCTTTAGCCGAGGAACTTGGAAAATTAAACGGTGAGAAACTAAATCTAAGGAGAGAGCTAGAAGGTCTTACTATCTGCATGAGTAACGAACTGGAAGCAAGAAGAACAGTTGAAGACCTTATAAAGGAAATAGATCAATACATTGTCAAGATCAAGCGAGAAAATGTCACTAGCATTTGGTTGCAAAAAGAGAAGAAAAGCGGAACTTATAGCTAGATCTTGAAATAGCATCATCTCTAAGAGAGAACCTGTCAAAACATAATGAAGATCTTACAAGGAAGCTCACCGAAGTCAATGAGAAATTGGAAAAGTTCAACAAGAGTTCTACCTTGCTAGAAGAACAAATTCAATCACAAAGGATGAAAGGTGATACCTCTGGAGTTGGTTTTAACACATCTAAGAAAGGAGAATCATCTGGTACAAAGAGAAACACTCTTAAGAACAAATCTGCTCCTAAGATCAAGAAACCTACCGGTAAGAAGGTCTTTAAACCTGTTTGCTTTGGTTGCCATAAACCTGGTCACACTGCAAATATTTGTAAAGACAAACCTAAGAGAAATGCAAGCTACAATACTAATGTTAGGTATGTGTCTAATAAATTTTAAGGTCATTGCTTTACATGTGGAATGTATGGACATAGATAAGTTGAGTAAAAATATGGAGAAAATAATCCTGTACTGCATATGCATACAAGACCAAATAGTAAATGGATGAGGAATTTTGACAACTAGGTCAACATGAACTGGCAAAGACCCTACAACAACCAGTTTAGTCCATTTTAGATGGAAAAGGTAACAAATTTCATTTACACTATCTGTGATAACTTTTGTCATGTGGCTATGAACTATATAAGAAGAATCAGGAGAGGAAATGCATGACCTTGGAAATCATCTGGTATGGCCTGCTATCACTGTAACAAACTTGGGCACTTGGCAAAATTCTTCAGATCCAGGAAGAACCAACTGGTCAACCCTTCTAAATATGAAAAAGGAAAGTAGAAAGTTAATGTTGAAGAAACAAGAGAAGAAATGAATCGAACTTGGAAGAAGAAAAGCAATAATTCACCTGGAGAACAGATTATTCCTTCACATAGTGAAGAGAATCCTAAACCAGTGAATTAATCCTTTTCATATGGCTAAGGAGAGCTTAACGATAAATCCACCTCTAGACCCCTTGAAGTGAATATGTGGTAGGAGAATTTGAACGCATGAAATTTTGATAACTTTTTATCATTTAGTTATCAATCGGTTTTTCCTTGAGCGGTGTAATTAGGATTTGTAACCCTAACAGGTGAGCATTTAATGCAGTTGTTTAAAAGGGTAAAAGTGAGTTTTTACTTTGTTATTCTTACCCTAACACATTCGAGAAAATTTTTTGAGCGCTTGCAGAACCTAGAAGATTTTGTTAGCTGAATTCAATTGAAGTTATATTAAGATTTGTGTGTTCGAGTTGATTTGAAGGTTGTGAAAGACTGAACTAGTGTGCACTTAGGGAATTGAACCAATAAATGAGGCAGCGTGTGCGAAATAAGGTATTTCTTGAAATTCTTGCTATGAAATCTAGTTTATTTGCAATGGCATCGTCTTCAAAGTCAGTAGGGAAATTAATGATCACGTCTGAACCTATGGAAGCTATAAAAGCATATAAGATTGTGTCTTATAATGCATTATCACAAGTTCCTAGTGGTTTCATTGTTAGGGGAGATTTGTCCACTTATATTGATTGCAAGATTGAGGATCTAGGGTCACTATCAATATCTACTCAGTTGAAATCACTTTGTGATGAGAACCGAAAAATTCAAACATAGTATATTAGGGTTTTTGAGAAAGGTTTCCACAATGCTGCTCACTTTCTTGAAGATTTTGAAGAAGAGCATATTTGAATTGTCTTGAGTCGATTTCATGGTGAGAACATGTACTTAGAGAGAATTCATACAATAACCAAGGAAGCCATTCAGGTTGTAACTAGTTTTTACTCAATCGGTGAAGTACCTATGCTAAGGCGTATCTCAAAAGAGAGTATATTCTCTAACCAGATCAACATCCAATAAATGAGCTTTTTCTATCAACAATATCAGGGACCTAGTAGTGAAATTGGTAGCTATGGTTATAGGCTACTGCGTATTTTATTCTAGTAGACTGAATAGTGTTCCATCAGCAGTGTTGCATACTGCTTATAGGATGATAGCTGAAAATGCTAATTATGACCTATGTGAGGTCGTATGGAGCCAATTAATGTTAAATATTCAGTCTATCAAGAAGGACAAGAGTCTAAAGTTTAAATATGGATAGCTATTGATCGGGCTATTCTTTTATTTTTAGAATTTCCTACTAGGAATCAAAGACCTTGAATGGTCTAAGGATCTACCTGTATTCACTCAGATCAAGAACATCATCAAGGCTGTCAAGAATACTTTTTCTGCTACTATGAACAAATATTTCAATGAGTTTCAGAAAAAGATGAGCATGAGAATGAGATTGCTTGAGGATGTGGTAAAACAATTTTCCAGGGACATTGTTTTCACAGTTACCACTATTTTTTGTTTTAATGCGGGCAATTGAGCCAAGAGAAGAAGAAATGGAAGATATAAGTTATGAGGTGAACTATGACTTATTGATTGGTTATGCTAATAACCTATTAGCATCTCCAAAATATAAAAAGAAGGCAAAATTGGGTATTGTTGTAGTTCAGGATACTCAAGGTAAAACCAGTATTGATCCTACCACAAGTGGGAAAGGTAAGAAAAAGAAAGGTGAGGATGCACCTCTGATGATGAAAAGTACTAGAATGACACGAAGTGTCCAAAACAAAAACCTGAGGTGTATATAAAAAAGGAGTCAAAGAAAAGAGATTGGAAGTTAATTCTTCAGGAAGAAAACGAAGGAACTGACACTAAAGAAGAACCTAAGAAGATGAAAGCTACCGGTAGAGTAGAAAAGTCAATGAAAAATGTGGCAAAGGCAACTGTGCCTATTGACATCTCAACTTTCAAGCCTAGTACTCACTTTGAAAGAATAGTGAAGACATTAGGAAGGAACAGATTTGATAATGTCAAAGAACATTTTGATTCCTTCACTAAAGATGAGAAGGAGCAAATCATTCGACAGGTAATCACTCATTTGTGTCATTACAATAGATTTACACATTATCTTGAAAAGGATATCTCAAATTCGTTGTACACTATTCTTTTGAATAAATGGGAGGAAGCTATAAAATTGGAAAAATAAATTATTGATGAGATATTTGTACAATATTTTCCCAATTTGTCTAAGGATGAAATAAGTGTTCTAATTGATCAGTACAAAATTCAATTTTCTTTCAAAGCAAGGAGATTGAAGCTACTTAGTGGAAAGAGGGCAATTATTGAGACTGAGACTCATCAAATAGCCTGTGAAATCAAATAGATGGAAGACCTCCTACAATCCTCTAAAGATGAGGAAGATACTGCTAATCAACTTGAAATGGATGAAGAAGAGATTGTACAAGTTGATGAGGTCTATCTTGTCAAGAAGAATGATGACACCATTATTCATGTTGCTCATGATGTTCAGGATATAGTTGATCTATCTAGAGATATCACTACACTAGATATGGAGCCACCTGAAATCACTGTGTTACAAGTTACTACAGTTGAGGAATCGACAACTCAACAAGGAGTGGATATTCCACCAGCAAAAGATCAACCCGAGAAACCCCAATCCTCATCGATCTTACAAGATATTCAAAAGGAATCTAATTAAAATGTTGACACACAAACTTTTGAACAGGAAACAAAGAAAAACCAAGAAAAAGAAATCATTAAGGTAACATCTTCTGAACCGGCAAAAACATTAGTCAATCAGCAAACTAATGAAGATGATGATGATTCATTAGGCGCCTCAGAGCCTATCAGTGTTGACAACATGAGTGCATCTGAAATTATGAGGATTGCAAATGTTATGAAATCTAGAGTGCACAAAAAGAGACTTAAGGAACAAAGGATTGAAGCAAAAACTATTCAGAAAGCAGTAAACATTTTGACAAATCTTCTTCTGAAAACTTCTACTGGACATTTGTCTTCGCCTATTAGAAAGCTTGGTCAATTAGTCATTGATACATCTGACCAACTCATATCACCTGAAGAGTCATCCCATGCTTATGCAAAAAAGAGTTATAGGAAAAAGCATGGAGAGAAGATCATGAAGGAAATTGATACCGACAAACTGACTCTATCACATAATAAAGCTTTATTGGGAAAAGCTATTGAAATAGGAGGAAAATATGTTGCTTCTACCTCTAATGTTTCATTCTTTTATTTTGATATCACAAAAAGGTGAACAAAAACATAGCAAGAGCTAGAAAAGATATGCAATGCATATGTCCCACTTCAAGACTCTATATTTTCTTTTAGAAAATCTGTAGATGATTTTGCACAACAAGCTGGATACTTATGATCATGAGAAAGCAAAGAGACTCCGGTCACTAAAGGAATTGAAGGGTCAACTTACAACATAAGGGGACATCCTACAGAGAGCCTACACTAATATTGAACCTATTTTAGCTACCCCAGAAACCTATTCACTGGATTCCATGGAATAGTTAAATTCATAGATTATGTCTACACTTGAGTACACTGAGAATGTGCTAGAGACATGGACAAATGCCATATCATAGTTGAAGAAGAACTTTAATATTATTTTCATGAGACTATCTTAGGCATGAATCTTGATTCATTTTTTCCGATTGTTGTATATGTTGAACACTTTGATACAAATTATATATATATATATATATATATATTTTTTTTTTACTTTTTCAATTTGGCATTATTGTCAAAGGGGGAGTGGAAATATGTGTGTGTTTTCGAAAATTTTGTATAATGTATGCATTATGGGGGAGCATGTGTATATGTGTAAATTTGTTTTGTATGCACACTTAGTGGTATTATTGTAAAATTTTCTAAGTGTTGCCATCAATACCAAAGGGGAAGATTGTTTGCTTCATGATAATTGTAATGAATTCATCATATGTTGTCATTAATCAAACACATACACACACATATGTTTATATTATCTACCGGTATGACTTAGAGTTGTTTATACTACAATTGGTATTTGGTGACAACCGATGTATGCATGGAGATAACCACTTGGTTATATGTGTCTCAACATCAACATGAAGATCCAACGGAGATTATCTCAGAAGTGTCAAAGTCAAGCAATTTAACTCTAACCGGTATTTAGTGTTCCAACTGGTAATTGTAGATTGTGTGATGAGTTATCACCATCGATAATTTTTGGTGGTATTTTTATGATGAGTTATGATCACTTGACCATATAAATTGCACCTAGGTAATTGTGTTATGATTTCTTGAGGCCGACATGAAATTTAAATGTCTATATATTGACATCACAATGAATTATGTTATATGAGTGAAAGTGATATGTTGCGTGTGAGAGACAAAAGTGTTAAGATGTAGAGTATTTTGAGAAGCAGTGTTCAATATGATTAGAAGGATCCAATCAAGAAAGTATTGTGCTACTCAGATAGATCAAACAAATCCTGTTGTCTTCTAACAATTACAGCAGAATTAAAATCCCCTAACCGAGTAAGCTCTAACAAGCTTCATTATTCAAATCCTGTAATAGAGTGATCCATTAGTTTGGATTCAGAAATCCTCCACTGAGGTTACTCCTAATAGGGTACTTTCTTTCATAGGGTATTGATTTTAATCAAGCTTTGGGATCTCTAACAAGATTCGCTCCTAGTAGAGCACTTTGTAGACCTTAACTGGTCAGTTATCTATTACTGCATATAGTTACCTTGTGAGTTCCATCTCACTAAGGTTTTTACCTATTTGGGTTTTCCCCGTACAAACACTTTTGTTATGGTAGATGTTTTACTTATTGTGGATTTTGTTATATCATTTTGGATTGCATGCATTGTGTTTAATTTTTTTGTTAAGTTCATCTACCGGTTAGTGATTGAAGTAGTTTTATTTTTGGAGTCACTAATTCACACCCCCCCCCTCTCAGTGCTTCAAAATTCCATCATAGAAAACTATTTGAATAGGAATTAAATACTTAATTCAATTTCTTCATATATTTCCTTTTTGATATTTCAATTTGACCCATTGAGAGAAGATTGGTTCTTCTAATTTCTCCTCTAATTCATCAAACTTGGCCAACTTCTCTCAGAATTTATTAATTCTTACTAGGAATTTCAACATCCTCTTGATGAAGTATTCAAATACTACCTTACATAAAAAATCTATAAATTCCTTGATCACTTAGTAGGTGAGCTTATCAGTGAAAGTATTTTCCAAAATTAGCTAGAAACATCTTCAATGAATTGTTGAATTCTATCCATAGCCTAATCTTCTAAACATATATATCATGTCAATTTTCCTTTACATTTCTTAATATTTTTGACTCTCAATTGTCATACTTTTAGCCATTCCCTAGTCTTATCTATATAGTCATCTTAAAAAAAAAAACTACGCTAGAAAACTTGTCAAAAGGTATAGCCCTTATTCTCTGCAAATTTAGAATATAATATTCCCACATGAGTTCTTCATTTACATCAAACTTGATCCAGTGGGATAATATGGTTTCATCATTAATGGAATTATAAGCTATTATTCCTTTCTTTATCACGCATCTTA
This sequence comes from Cryptomeria japonica, assembly GCF_030272615.1. Lineage (NCBI taxonomy): Eukaryota > Viridiplantae > Streptophyta > Pinopsida > Cupressales > Cupressaceae > Cryptomeria > Cryptomeria japonica. Next base: position 184,227,549 of record NC_081407.1, read on the forward strand.
CTAGTGCATGTAAATTATCGCTTCATTCCTTAGTAGTTTGGGGGATGTCAACTCCAAGTCTAGATGCCAAGCATCCTTTCTTAATGTTTCTTACAAATTGGGTATTGGAGTAGCAAAATCATTTGGTTATACCAAATAAATAATCTAGGTAGTCAATTGTGTAATTCAAGCTTTAATCTCTTCCTACATGTTATAATCATTTTTCATGCATTCAATAAGTATAGAAACAACCAATTGCAAAGTTGACTTCTCACCTTTGGTTTGAGTGCCTAAATTTATTTTTTGCATTTAATAATCCATATTGTCATGCCAACTTCTAGTTTATTATTCATGGGGATGGGAAGTTGTTTTATTTCTTGTTTCATGTCTTATCTGTTGTCATCATGGAAAGCCCATTGTTCTGTTTTTCTTTCCTTTTGGAAATTTTAAAGCTTCCATAAGAACCAATAGTTCATCATCCTTTACATAGACATACATTGTATTTATTTTCTATATAGTATAGTTGACCCATACTAGGAAGTTATATGTATCTACTTGTTTTTGTTGAGGAGGAGAAATAAGGAGCTTCCATTATATTTTTCAGATTGAATTTCCTACTCTTATTGAAATGGCAGAGGTGAAGGATGAGGAGGTATAATTTTAGTACCTATGGTATCTTACAAAATGGTCAAGAGTGTCCTCTCATTTATTTTATTTATGCAATGCTTCCATTTCTTCAACATTCTCCTCTTGTAGGTTTCCTTTAATCTAATATTTTCCATCATCTAGTTGGTTATCTTGTTCAAGGTTTGGTGGTGAAGGAATATGGGTATCATGTCATGGAGATAAGTGAGGTGAAGATGAAGGAGGAGCTGAAACATCTAGTGAAGGAATTAGAGGTGGATGTAGAAAATACACAACTAGAGTGGACAATTTACTTGGAGTAGATGGAATAGAAGGAATAGGAAACTCATGGAGAGGACATGAGGATCAATAAGGATGATAGGATGGTTATGAAGAGGAGAAATCTAAGAGAATTTTATTTTCCTCTTCTAAAGGGGAATTTCATCTTCTTCTTCTTCCTCATTAGTTTCTATCATAGTCATCTATTCTACTTCCCTTTCCTTAAGACTTGCTATATATAGATTTATCCTTTCATTTCTTCATTGTAGCACTAGAGGATTCCTCATCTTTCTTTCCTTTTTATTTTTCATCCTTTGTGGTATCATAGTTCTAACATTGGAAATGATGCAAGCAAACATTACTTAGAGTAGATATTTTCTACTCTATTTTTCATATATGAATACTCTACAATTGGACAATCTACATTATGAACATGTTGGTTAAATATTCATTTTGTACTATAAACAACATTTAACATATTTTCTTCATCTCCCTTCTCTTTCAATTCCTTTCCCATATTACAAAATCTCATTATTCACAGTAAATTTGTAATTATTTAATAATATAACCTTATATTTATTTATAAAATTAACCTAATGATCTTCTAGGATTTGCTCATTTTTGTATAAGCCCTTATAATAAGGTTGATTTTCTCCTCTAGGATCAAATTTATTTATTAAATCATGAAATGAATCCATTATCAATAAAGCCATTTGATTATTAGTCATTTGTGTAGCTTATATATTTGTACAAAAATATACTCTCACTTTGAAAGAGGAGTATCTATATTTATGTTTCATAAATACAATGATTTTGTAAACTTCTTCTATCTATCTACAAAGTTCTAACAAGAACAACATGTCACTTTTGTACCTTGGCGATTTGAAGGTTGCCTCATGGAAGATTCCCACACTAATATAAGTGAATATCTTAAATTGCATATACTAGTTACCCCAATTATTTAGCTTAGCAATTATCTACATAGTTATCCATTTAGAAAAATTAAATCTTCAAGCCTTTCATTTTTACATACACAATTGTATCATTTAGTAAATCAAGTAACATTTCAAATGCAAATTAATTCATTACATACTTATAATGAATTAGAATTGCATTAATTCATTACATACTTATAAGCTCACATGAATAACTCGGAACTCAATTTTGCGCTTGACCCACTTCTAGAAGTGCTCCTCGCTTCTAGTGGCTAGCATGACAAGATTCATCAGATTACCATCTTTCACCTGATTGTCCTTTTGGACATTGATAGGTATGTCCAGTTTAATCCCTTAGTCCGTAATCTTTGGGATGTGATCCTTCAGTGCGACCTTTTCCTTTTTGGTGAGGGGTTCGGCCTTGGAGATCAACTTGCTGGTGGTTTTGTATTTGTTGGTTGCCCATCTCGGGGGTTCTTCCTGCCGAGCATCTCAGGAGTGACCATCTTGTCTTTTTCCTCTGCAAATTCATATTTAGGGTCATTAACAGGAACCCCACTATCGTCCAGGTCCATCTTTGAATCAGAGACGTCTTGGACCTCCATCTATAGACCAATCTCGGCAAGCAAGGGCACAACTTCAAGGGATTTGGTGGGTTCCATGATAAGGACAATAAGTCCCTCATGAAGAACAGGGTTGCTAGGGTTTTCTAGGCTATTCTCAATGGAGGAGGCAAGATAGTAGGGAACAAAGATAATTTTGCCATGGCAAACATGATTTAAAATAGTGAAATGGCATGAGAAGATACTTGCATACCTACCATCACGGGTGAAATATGTCATTATAAACTCATCCATATCAGCCCACGGGGCCATGAGGTTTTTCCTATTATATCCGCCATCAGCCATCTTGGTGACTCTAGAGCGCTCCTTGTCTTTATCGAAGAAGATCGACAAGTCCTCCTCCCTAGTTTTTCTATCCCTATAAAACCTTCTTCTAGTCATAGCCAGTTCAATGACCATCACCACCAAAGTTTCATCTATTTGATAATCGACACCATAGGCCCTGAGAATCCCTTTTTTCCATCCGTTAACAAAGGCCTCCATTATCAGAGGAGAGGGGCCATGAAGTCGGTCCAGGTAGGGGATGAGACCACCATCGACCACTTGCTGCCAAACATCTTTATTCTTTTTCCACTTCTCACAAGTAGAGGGCTCTTGTCTATTCTTATCCCCTCCCATTATGCTCGTGGGCCCCAGATAATAGGAGATCACTATCGCCAACTAGATGCAGAAAATGAGCCACACCCAAAGGATATCAAAATAGTAGCTGAAAAGCCACACAATGAGATAGGAAAACTAGTCACCAAGGAGCTTTCTAGGATTCTGATTAGGTAAAACCAGAAAGAGTTGTTTCCCTATCAACTCAATCATTTCATGATGAGGGATTATTGATCAACGCAGTAATCATTACATGCTAGATCGCACAAATTTTCGGTCAAAGCATCCTTGCTACTCCACTAGTTGGTCGCCACGTATCCCACCGCAAAATTAGCCAGTAGATCCGCCACCTTATTTCCTTCCTGATATATGTGTGAGATTTTGAAATCTGTCAGATCATTGATTATATTTCATAAGTCCTTGATTAGGCTAGCAATCGTCCAACTAGGATCTGTGCGACCACTCAAGCAATTGATAGTGTTTAGTGAGTCGGACTCCAGCCACACTTTAGTAAACCCTTCACTTTTAGCCATGTGTAGCCCAATGTGGGCAGCATTGACTTCCACATAATGGTTAGTCTAGAAAAGGGGAATGAATTAATTTGATGTAAAATTTAATTAATAATGAAAATAATATAAAATTCATTTCTTTAGGTAGGACAAATTCAGGTGCCTATAATAATAATACTAGAGCAAATCTACCATTTTTATCGAAAGATAATTATAATACTTATCATAATAAATTTCTTACATAGTAAACCTCAATATACTTGCAAGCCACCCTCCTTTCATAATGGAAATGGGATATCCTTTATAGGAAGAATGGGCTACTAAATGGTCAAGATTGAATGTCTTAAGAAAGAATAGGATTCCTTGAGGATTCCATGATCTTCAATCCATGTGCTCTTTCTCAAGAAATCATGTGTTGACAAGTGTCAACAAGGGAAGACTTTAGAGGGAAATAGGTAAAGCCTTAAAGGATTGAGAGGGAAATAGATAAAGCCTTAAAGGATTGAGAAGACATGGAGGAAGAAATTAATAGTCAAGTTGATGGATTTGGACTTAAACTAGGGTTGGAGGACTGTGCGAGAGTTAAATATAGGATAGAATAGTCAAAGCCCATGTAGGTTTGCTCGCAAAAGGGAGAGGGCTTTGAAGGCTTTGTAAGAGCCTTAATGGTTGAGAAGTGACCCTTCCCTAATCCCATGTTTTAGGAATGTGAAAACAATTAGGGGGTGATTAGGCTAATGAAAGGGGGTTTTGAAATTATTAAGGGGAGTGTTAATGAACAAATTTCATTTTCTAGACAATGCTAGTGGGTGAGGGGATTTAAATAAAATAAGATAATTGTTTTATTAAGTTCTATATGTGGGAAGGATAAAGGGATTTAAATAAATATGGGTGGCGAGATAAGATGGATTAATTATGGGAACATTTTTTTTATTTGATTAATATTTTTTAATAAGGATAAACGGGTTTTACAAGGACCCGAAACATAAAGTTTTACAATAGCTGGCCAACAGCCAAACTGGCAAGAAACAACAACAAAACAAGGGAGCAACCCCGAACAGAAACAAAAACCAAAAAAAAAAAGACAAACAAGCCGAAGAAAAAAAGGTCCCAGTTAAGCAAGAGCGCCAGATATTTGTTCTTTTGGATGAAAATCCTATTGATTTCCTCAAGCTCCTCCATGATAAATTTGGAGGTACCCTTGTTGCTGCTTCTACTCATGGTTCTGGAACTGCATCCCATGGTTTTGGTGTCTCCAATAGCCACATCATCTCCACCAAGTTCTTTCATCGAGTAACTGTGGAAGGATCTATAATCAACAATCATCTTGTTAATATTTTCTAGCCCTTCAATGCTATTGTTCATGGCTTCTTTACTAATGTTGACCAGATTCTTGAGATTTTTCTTAATCTCAACCATGGACTGTTCCACCTTATCAATCCTTTGTTCATGGTTAGATTTCATAACCTCAACATTCTGAGAGATGTTTTGAGTCATGATCATGAGTTTTTCCGGCTTGCTGGGTTCTCGGGAAGCAGTGAAAATGTCAATAATTTCTTTAGCCCCCATCTAGAGGGTGTCGATTTCGCGCTTGACCCACTTCCAGCAGCGCTCCTGGCTTCTGGTGGTTTCCATGACAAGATTCATCAGACTACCATCTTTCCCCCGATTGCCTTTCTGGACATTGATAGGGATGTCCAATTTAATCCCTTGGTCCGTAATCTTCAGGCTGTGATCCTTTCCCGCCAGCTTTTACTTTTTGGTGAGGGGTTCGGCCTTGGAGATCAACTTGTTGGTGGTTATGTATTTGTTGGCTACCCATCTGGGGGGGGTTGTTGCTCCACAGTGTCTCAGGAGTGACCATCTTGTCTTTTTCCTCCATAGGTTCATATTTAGGGTCATCAATAGGAACCCCACTATCATCCAGGTCCATCTCCGAATTAGAGACATATTGGACCTCCGTCTATAGACCAATCTCGGCAAGCGGGGGCACAATTTCAAGGGATTTGGCCTGTTCCATGATAAGGACAATAAGTCCCTCATGAAGAACAGGGTTGCTAGGGTTTTGCAGGTTCTTTTCCAAGCTATTCTCAAGGGAGGAGGCAAGATAGTAGGGAACAAAGATAATTTTTCCATGGCGAAAATGATTGAAAATAGTGAAATGGTAGGAGAAGATACTTGTATACCTACCATCAATGACGATATATCTCATTATAAACTCAGCCATATCAGCCCACAGGGCCATGAGGTCTTTCGTATTATATCCGCCATCAACCATCTTGGTTACTCTAGAGTGCTCCTTGTCTTTGTCGAAGAAGATCGACAAGTCCTCCTCCCTAGTTTTTCTATCCCTGAAAAAACCTTCTTCTAGTCCTAGCCAGACCAGTGATCATTGCCACCAAAGTTTCATCTATCTGATAACTGACACCATAGGCCCTGAGACTCCCTTTTTTCCATCCATTAACAAAGGCCTCCATAATTAGAGGAGAGGGGCCATGAAGCCAGTCCAGGTAGGGGACGAGACCACCATCGACCACTTCCTACCAGACATCTTTATTCTTTTTCCACTTCTCGCAAGTAGAGGGCTCTTGTCTGTTCTTATCCCCTCCCATTATTCTCCTAGTCACCAGATAATAGGAGATCACTATCGCCAACCAGACACAGAAAATGAGCCACACCCAAAGGATATCAAAACAGTAGCAAAAAACACACACAATGAGATAGGAAAACCAGTTGCTGAGGAGGTTTCTAGGATTGTGATTAGGGAAAACCGGAAAGAGTCGTTTCCCTATCAACTCAGTCATGTCATGATGAGGGAACATTGATTAACATAGTAATCATTATGTGCCAGATCGCACAGATTTTCGGGGAAAGCATCCCTTCTACTCCACCAATTGGGTCCCACATATCCCACCACAAAATTGGCCAATAGATCCGCTGCCTTATTGCCTTCCCAATATATGTGCGAGATTTTGAAATCTGTCAGATCATTGATTATATTTTGGCAGTCCTTGATTAGGCTGGCAATCGTCCAGCTAGGATCTGTGCGACCACTCAAGCAGTTGATAGTGTTTAGCGAGTCGGACTCCAACCACAATTTAGTAAACCCCTCTCTTTTAGCCTTGTGTAGCCTAATGTGGGCAGCACTGGCTTCTGTGTAATGGTTAGTCTAGAAAAGGGGAATGAATTAATTAAATGTAAAAATTTAATTAATAAATAAACAAATGTAAAATTCATTTCTTTAGGTAAGACAAATTCAGGTGCCTATAATAATAATACTAGAACAAATCTGCCATTTTTATCCAAAGATAATTATAATACTTATCATAATCAATTTCTTACATAGTAAATCTGATGATTTATTGATTTATTGATATTTATGAAAATTAAATATTTTATAATTTAATACATCACCTATATGTTACATAGGTTTTTTGAAATAAATGTCAGTAAAAATAAGATAGTGATAAATTGAATACCCACTAATTAAAATTTAAAATATTAACCTAAATAAAATTTTCAATTCACAAATATATATGATCGAATGTACTCCGAAAATGCTAGATACACAATACGTTAGCCAGATGCACCGTTTACACACAAATTATATTGAGAACAAAATGTGTTCAACAAGTGACATCTATTTTTGCTCATGTTTTGGCATAGAGATACAAATTACTGTAATCTACTGAAAAGAACCAACTGTGTTAAAAAAATGTTTGTCCATTTGCCAGTACCACCATGTACTCCGAAAATAGAAAGTGTACACAGGAAATGTAAGATCACATCTTTCATTGTCATACATAGTGGAAATACGTATGTTTCGAAGAAAGAAACATAAGAATATTAGATAAACATTACACTTGACTGTTTATTAAAATGATGGATTGCTAAAGTTTGTGCAGATGATATCTGAAAATGAACTCAAATCAAAAGTGGTTTAACTTACTATTTTCCTTTGTACTTATCAATGGTGAGATATACCCATAAATTGGCTACCCACTTCTTATTAATCAACTGAAAATTAAAATATCAAGATTAATATAATTTCAATTAATTAATAGACACCCAAATGCTGTATTATCAATTTTGTCCAGATGATGTCTGAGCATGAACTCCAAGTACGCTGTTCCAGTAATCGTTGTCCTCATCTAGGCGTAGTTCTTGCCATCCCCAAGCTGACTGCAGATCAGAATTTGTACTTAATTCTCCCATGTTTGAGTTATTGTCACTGATCTTATTAGGACTACTGTAATTAGGGGAATCCAGAAGCAGGTCCGTCAAGTCCTGTATGTCACGGTTATGAACAGCATCATCAGAGCTAGAGGAGTCCTCATGGCTGCTAGGGTTCTTGCATTCTATTTGGCCCCTCATAGTACCCTCAGAGAAAGGATCATGGGATCCGGTAGCTGAACTGTCATCCTGGTTATCAATAATAGATTCCTTCCTGAAGGCCTTGCCTGCTTCTGAGTTCCAGAGCTTCAAGAAAATATCAGTAGGTGCCTTGAAATTTTCCTCTGTAATATTGTTTCCCATCAACTCATTCTTAGATGACATGATTGAATCTCTGGACATTCTGGCTTCGGCTTCAAGCCTTGCAATCTCCCACTGTGACACGTGCCTCAGGAGGATTGTGGACTGAGATCCCTGTAATCCATTTGCACTGAGTATCTCAGATACGGGTGCATGGGTGGAAGGATCCAGTCCCATGCCCAACAGCTTTTTCTTCAAGTGCGTATTCCAGAAATTCTTAATCTCATTATCAGTTCTCCCTGGCAGTTGGGAAGCAATCGTGGACCACCTGCATAAAGTCACTGTATTAAAACTAGAAACCGTAAATGCAATCAAACAAAGTAGTTACATTTTCAAATGTAGTACCACGTCCATAGTCATATTGGGAATCAACTTTTAGTATATTTATTAGTCCCACCGATAAGTAGCAATAACAATTGGTTGTTCAGTACACAACATTTGAAGAAGCTATATCCATGGTTAACCAATCATTTTACTACCTGTTGCCTAGAATTGCATGCAACTGGAGAATAGTTCTTTCTTCTTCTGGTTGAAATCGGCCTCGCTTAATATCGGGTCTCAGATAATTAGTCCAACGTAGGCGGCAACTCTTCCCACATCGAAGAAGCCCTGTGCACATTAGAATTGCATTAATTCATTACATACTTATAAGCTCACATGAATAACTCGGAACTCAGCTATATAACACAGATCAAAATGAAAATATATGTATGTACTTCACCGCCCAAATGAATATTAATCTCAATGTTGTTCCAATGCAAATTATATTTATTTTATGTAGAAAAGTCCATGTTTACAGGAATCGGATGAAAATGTGAAGTTCCTGACACGATAAACCAAATCTGTATATAAAATTTCTTACCCAACAAGAAGTTATCAACTGCAAATGCTTTCTTATTTGGCTACCTATGTATTTTACACGAAATGAAATCAAAGCAATATTAAATATTCTATTATATACATACCAGCCTTTCTGGGAAGAGTTCGCCAGCTTTCATGCCCATTTTTCTGAATATACTCAGCAAGAATCTTATCCTCGTCGGGTGTCCAGGGGCCCTTTTTCATCTCCATTTTATCACAGCAAGGGGATCTACCCATTATTGTTTTGTTTCTTTCTTGCAGCAGCAGAATAAGGTAGATTGATTCCAAGGGATCAAAATTACCTTCATATTACAACTAATAAAAGGGACATACATTAATTGTTATCATAATATTTTTCATCGTACAAATGACGTGGAGAAACACGCTCCCCAAGTTACCATTTGAAAGATGGAACGCAAGATCGGCGAATACAGCCAAGATGTGAATAATTGAAGGCCGCAAGGTCATTGAGTATTTATCGCCTGCACACATCAGTGACAGTCTACCCGACCATTGTAGCATCAACCTTCAATAAGTGTGTAGATACATGTAGGGAAAGGATTCAGCATTTGTAAAAGTGTGTATATGCATATAGGGAAGGGATTCAGCATTTGTAAAAGTGTGTATATACATATTGGCAATGGATTCAGTATTTGTTTATTAAATGATAAATATTTTTAATATTATATTAGTTGTGATTTTAGAGTTATTATTACTGATGATTATTTATAATTAAAAAAAATGTATTTTTAATATCTATAAAGTAGCAAATCATATGAATATCAGTATATTAGTAAAACATAATGCATCATATTTGATCATGTGGTTCTAAAACCTTAGTTATAACTTAATACAAGTATTATTCATTTTTCAAAAATTATAAGAAAATAGATTCATTTGATAGTGTGTTGAGAAGTGTAATTTATAATGATAGTAAGGAGAGAAGTATTTGACATTATGACTATAGAAAATAGTTGAAAAAAAAGCTATATAGAGATGGTTTGTCTTTCAATATAAAATTCTTAACTCTAAAATAAATAAAATATATAGCAACTAAAATAGATTTATGTTAAAATAAAGACAAAACATCAAATATTTTAAATACATAGTACATAAAAAATTCTAAAAACAAAACAAAATAATTCTTATTTGAATAAAAACATCATCAATATATTTGATTTTATGACTGATTTGTCTTTCAATATAAAATTCTTAACTCTAAACAAAACATCAAATATTTTAAAAACATAGTACATAAATTAAATATTTTAAATACATAGTACATAAATTATAATGTTGCCGTCCTTAGAGAACTCCATACATTATAATGTTGCCGGTCTTAGAGAACTCCACTTGTACAAAGAAGCCAAACTTCCTTTGTCGTCTTACCATCGTC